>NC_133290.1:8045783-8345783 GCF_005239225.2 Populus alba | reverse complement strand
ATCCTCAAAGGATGACCGAGATGAATAAATGATAAAAATGATTAGCTTCAGCTAATGGCATCCAAAGTGGATGATCGGGATGAAGAAATGATTAGCTTCCGCTAATGGAATCCTTAGTGGATGACTAGGATGAATAATTGATTAGCTTCGGCTAATGGCATCCTAAGTGGATGACTAATGGCATCTTTAGAGGATGATCTTGATAAATAAATGATTAGCTTCGACTAATGACATCCTCAAAAGATGACCGAGATAAATAAATGATATAAATGATTAGCTTTAGCTAATAACATCCAAAGTGGATGACTGGGAGGAAGAAATGATTAGCTTCAGCTAATGGCATCCTGACACGACCAAAAGATTGATGTCTTCTCCCAAGTGTAAGAGTGTCGAAGTAATAAATAACCCGGCAAGACCTGGGTCGAACCACATAGAGGTTAATTGTATAAATTATAGACAACAATAATACAACAACAACAACAACAATAATAGTATTAGTAGTAGTAGTTGTTGTAATAATAAAGAAGAAAAAGTTGATGATAACTTTGAGATGGAAGATTAATGTAAGAATTAAACAATGATAAAAACAAGTGTCAAGGTTAGAGGATCCACTAATGATATTTCAAACAAGTATAGTATAAACTCTTATTACTCAACTGGAAACCACACACAAAGGAGGTTCCAATCGGATGATTTGTCATTAATAGCTCATTAGAAATTGTTAACATGATCATATTAACTATCTTATTTAAGGAACACCAAACTTTTAAATATTGTCAGGAATTCATGATGCTAACTTATGTTAACAACAAATCAAATTCCTTTCACAGCACAGGTGTAGGTAATACCATACGGGTGGGCTATGAGAGTGCCAAGTATTTGTTGTACCAAGTGTTATACTACACAAATCTAGATTAACCATTTAACAAGCAAGGTATTAAGAATTAGTAAGATAAAAGGATAGGACATGTTAATATTAAACATTAAGGTCCATGTTGAGTTTACATTATACTTATTCTTATACCATTAGTGTAACCTTTTCACCTGACATAATAAACTTAGTTAAACATCATGAAGAAGAGAAACATAAATAAACAAAATAAGATACAAGTTAACTAAGTGAAGGAAATGAAATGAAAGCATAAACAAGATATTAATGAAAGCAAAACTTAAGAATTACAAAAAATATAAAGAGAGAGAGAGCAAGAGCAACTTCTTGATTTGAACAACCAAGCCCCCCAAATGCATAGCAAATGCCTCCTTTTATAGGCCAAAATTTGGAACTATTGATTTGATGACTAATTGTTGAGTGGGTGGGCAACTCTTGACTTGATGAAAATCCTTATCTTTTTGTCTGAATAAAACATCATTGCTAGCATCAGAATTGGAACCACCTGTACTCATGAAAGTTATAGGAAATTGTCATATCTTTCCAGGAAAAAAAAATTATGGTCATTTGGACTTCTAGAACTTGAGATATGACCTAATTACCGAACAGTGTTCTAGTTTGGACTACACTAACATCTCTTTTCTAAGTTTGGCCCTCTCTTTGTCCTTTCAATTTCAATACTTAAACTCATCAATCAATCCTTTAATTTATGTGATAGGCCTGCATTTAAGATGAACATTTACCATAAATTAAAGGCATCTTATATTATTAGGTATGTTATTATAAAACATGCTTTAGTTAAGGAGTTATCGATACTTCAAGTGAAAAATAATGATATAAAACCTTGATAAAAATGCACTTTTAAGTACTAATCACATCCCCAGTGGATGACTAATGGCATGCTCAATGGATGACCGAGATGAATAAATGATTAGCTTCGGCTAATGGCATCTCAAGTAGATGATTAATGGCATCCTTAGAAAATGACCTAGATGAATAAATGATTAGCTTCACCTAATGGCATGGTAAGTGGATGACTAATGGCATCCTAAGTGGATGAACGGGATGAACAAGTGATTAGTTTCGGCTAATGGCATCCTAAATGGATGACTAATGGCATCCTTAGAGGAAGACCTAGATGAATAAATGATATAAATGATTAGTTTCGGCTAATGGCATTCTAAGTAGATGACATGGATGAACAGATTATTAGCTTCGACTAATGACATCTTAAAAGGATGACCAGGATGAATAAATGATATAAATTATTAGTTTTAGCTAAAGGAATCCGAAGTGGATGATTGGGATGAATAAATAATTTCCTTCGGTTAATGGTATCCTAAGTGGATGATTGGAATGAACAAGTGATTAGCTTCTGCTAATGGTATCCTAAGAGGATGACTAAGATGAATAAATGATTAGCTTCGGCTAATGGCATCCTAAGTGGATGACCGGGATGAACAAGTGATTAGCTTCGGCTAATGGAATTCTAAGTGGATGATCAGGATGAAGAAATGATTAGCTTTAACTAATGGCAACCTTAGTGGAAGACTAATGGCATCCTTAGAGGATGACCGGGATGAATAAATGATTAGCTTTGGCCAATGACATCCTTAAAGGATGACTGGGATGAATAAATGATATAAATGAATAAACTTGACATGACCAAAATATTGATGTCTTCTCCCAAGTGCAGGAGTGTCGAAGTAATAAATAACCCAGCAAGACTAAGGTCGAACCACATGAAGGTTAATTATATATATTATAAATAGCAACAACACAACAACAACAACAACAACAACAACAACAACAATAACAATAACAATAACAATAATAACAACAACAAAAACAACAACAAAAACAATAATAATAAAAATAATAACAATAATACTAATAATAGTAGTAGTAGTTGTAGTAATGATATTGATAATAGTAATGGTAATAATAAAGAGGACTTTGAGATGTAAGATTAATGTGAGGATTAAACAATAATAAAACAAATGTCAAGGTTAGAGGATCCACTAATGGTACTTCAAACAAGTATATTATAAACTCTTATTACTCAACTGGAAACCACACACAAAAGAGGTTCCAATCAGATTATAATTGTTAACATGATTACATTAATTATCTTGTTCGAGTAATGCCAATACTTGTAAATATTATCAGGTATTCATGGTGATAACTTATGTTAACAACAAATCAAGTTCCTTTCATAGCATAGGTGTAGGTTATATCATACGGTTGGGTTATGAAAGTGTCAAGTATTTGTTGTACTAAATGTTGTTTAACACAAATCTAGATTAACCATTTAACAAGCAAGGTATTAAAAGTGAGCAAGATGATAAATATAAAACATGTTAGTATCAAGCATTAAAGTCCATGTTGACTTTATACTATACTTATTCTTACACCATTAGTGTAACCTTTTCATCTTGACATAATAGATTTAGCTAAATATAATGAAAGAAAGAAACATAAATAAATAAGATAATAACATAATTATATAAATAAAGGAAATGAAATGAAAAGCATAAACAACAAATTAATATAACATAAAATAAAACTTAAACAATACAAAATACAAAGAAAGAGAGCAAGAGCATGATCTTGATCTGAACACTAAGATGTCTAAATGCATGGCAAATGCCTCCTTTTATAGGCTAAAATTTGAAACTATTGATTTGATGAATAATTGTTGAGTGGTGGCCACATCTTGACTTGGTAACAATCCTCATCTTCTTGCCTGAACAAAACGACATTGCTAACGTCAGAATTGGAACCATCTTACTCATGAAAGTTCTAGAAAATTGTCTCAGCTTTCCAGGAAAAAAACATTGAGGTCATTTGGACTTCTAGAACTCGAGATATGGGTTGAACACTGAACAGTGTCCGGGCTGCAGGACAGATTCGGACTTCTCCGTTGTTGATATAATTTGGACTTGAAAACGACATTTTTAAATCTTGGACTCCACATGAAAGTTGTAGGTCTATGTCTTACCTAATTTTTCCAAAACATTAAGGTCATTTGGACATCTAGAACTCGAGATATGACCCAATTACCGAACAGTGTTCCAGATTGGACTGCACCAACATCTCTTTTCTAAGCTTTACCCTCTTTTTATCTTCACAATTTCAATAGTTGAATTCATCAATTAATCCTTATGTGATAGGCCTGCATTTAAGATGAACATTTACCATATATTAAGGTATCTTATAGTATCAGACTTGTTATTATAAAAAATGCTTTAGTTAAGGAGTTATTGATACTTCAAGTGCAAAATGATGATATAAAACCTTGATAAACATGCACTTTTAAGTACTAATCAGTTATCCATTTAAGATGCTATTGGCTAAAGCTAATCATTTATATCATTTTTTTCATCATAGTCATCCACTTTGGATGCCATTAGCTGAAGCTAATCATTTATATCATTTATTCATCCTAGTCATCCTTTGAGGATGTCATTAGCCGAAGCTCATCATTTGTTCATCCCAATCATCTACTTAAAATGCCATTAGCCGAAGTTAATCATTTATAATATTTATTCATCCAAGTCTTCCTCTAAGGATGCTATTAGTCATTCACTTACGATGCCATTAGCCGAAGCAAATCATTTATTCATCCAGGTCATGCTCTAAGGATACCATTAGAAGAAGCTAATCACTTGTTCATCCCAATCATCCAATTGGGATGCCATTTACCGAAGATAATCATTTGTTCATCCCGATCATCCATTTTGGATGGCATCAGCTGAAGCTAATCATTTATATCAATTATTCATCCAAGTCATCCTTTGAGGATGTCATCAGTTGAAACTAATCATTTGTTCATCCCGGTTATCTACATAGGATACCATTAGCCGAAGCTAATCATTTATTCATCTCGGTCATCCTCTAAAGATGCCATTAGTCATGTACTTAGGATATCATTAGCCGAAGCTAATCACTTGTTCATCCTAGGCATCCACTTAGAATGCCATTAGCCGAAGCTAATCATTTATTCATCTCGATCATCCTCCTAGGATACCATTAGCAGAAGCTAATCACTTATTCATCCTGATCATCCATTTTGAATGCCATTAGCCGAAGCTAATCATTTGTTCATCCCAGTCAATCACTTTGGATGTCATTAGCTGAAGCTAATCATTTATATCATTTATTCATCCCAATCATCCTTTGAGGATGTCATTGGCCGAAGCTAATCACTTGTTCATCTCGATCATCCACTTAGGATGCCATTAGCCAAAGCTAATCACTTGTTAATCCTGGTCATCCACTTAAGATGTCATTAGCCGAAGCTAATCATTTATTCATCTTGGTCATCCTCGTAGGATACCATTAGCACAAGCTAATCACTTGTTCATCCTGATCATCCACTTAGAATGCCATTAATCGAAGCTAATTATTTGTTCATCCCGGTCATCCACTTTGGATGCCATTAGCTAAAGCTAATCATTTATATCATTTATTCATCCCAGTCATCCTTTAAGGATGTCATTGGCCAAAGCTAATCATTTATTCATCCCGGTCATCCTCTAAGGATGCCATTAGTCTTCCACTAAGGTTGCCATTAGTTAAAGCTAATCATTTCTTCATCCTGATCATCCACTTAGGATTCCATTAGCCGAAGCTAATCACTTGTTCATCCCGGTCATCCACTTAGGATGCCATTAGCCGAAGCTAATCATTTATTCATCTTAGTCATCCTCTTAGGATACCATTAGCAGAAGCTAATCACTTGTTCATTCCAATCATCCACTTAGGATACCATTAACCGAAGGAAATTATTTATTCATCCCAATCATCCACTTCGGATTCCTTTAGCTAAAACTAATAATTTATATCATTTATTCATCCCGGTCATCCTTTTAAGATGTCATTAGTCGAAGCTAATAATATGTTCATCCATGTCATCTACTTAGAATGCCATTAGCCGAAACTAATCATTTATATCATTTATTCATCTAGGTCTTCCTCTAAGGATGCCATTAGTCATCCATTTAGGATGCCATTAGCCGAAACTAATCACTTGTTTTATTATTGTTTAATCCTCACATTAATCTTACATCTCAAAGTCCTCTTTATTATTACCATTACTATTATTAATATCATTACTACAACTACTACTACTATTATTAGTATTATTGTTATTATTTTTATTATTATTGTTTTTGTTGTTGTTTTTGTTGTTGTTATTATTGTTATTGTTATTGTTATTGTTGTTGTTGTTGTTGTTGTTGTTGTTGTGTTGTTGCTATTTATAATATATATAATTAACCTTCATGTGGTTCGACCTTAGTCTTGCTGGGTTATTTATTACTTCGACACTCCTGCACTTGGGAGAAGACATCAATATTTTGGTCATGTCAAGTTTTTTGGCGCCGTTACCGAAGAGGTAAATTCTTGTATAAAATTATAATATTTATTTTATTTTCTCTTTTCACTTTTTATTTTATCTAACTTTTATTTCTTTTCTTTTCTTTTGTTTCTTTTTCTTCTCTTTTCATTTCTTCATTTTATTCTCTTCTTAAACGTGCATGAGAGTTTGGTCACGTGCATTAAGTGGTAGACTTTGTACGGTATCCTCATCATTTTCAGAAAATATGGCCGAAGAAGATAATCAATCGCTTCATAATGAGAATAATGAGAATAACCGTATGAGAACACTCAGAGACTACATGAATCCCACAAGAACAAGTGCACCCTCATGCATAGTTTTCCCTCCTGATGCATCCCATTTTAATTTTAAGCCAGACATTATTCAACTTTTACCTACTTTTCATGGCTTAGACTTAGAAAATCCATATTTGCATTTAAGGGAATTTGAGAAGGTTTGTAATACTTATAATGACTCAAATTATAGCTTGAACACCATTAGATTAAAGCTTTTTCCTTTTTCATTAAAAGATAAAGCTAAAACATGGCTACAAAATTTAAGACCAGGATGTATTCGTGCTTGGGATGAAATGCAACAACAATTTTTAAAGAAGTTTTTTCCATCTTACAGAACAAACTCTTTCAAAAGACAAATCATAACTTTCACTTAAAAGCCAGGAAAAACATTTTACCAATGTTGGGATAGGTATCGAGACTTGCTTAATACTTGCCCTCATCATGGTTTTGAAACATGGAGATTGGTTTCATATTTTGATGAAGGGTTAACACCTAGAGATAGGCAAATGGTTAAATTGATGTGCATAGAACTTTTGAAGATAAAGACCCTAATGAAGCAATGAAGTACCTAGAGTTGCTAGCCAAAAATGCTCAAAATTGGGACACCACATGTCCTTATGAGGCACCAAGTAAAACCCAACCTCATACATCTAGTGGAGGTATGCATAACCTTAGGAAAGATCATGACCTCCAAGCCAAGTTTACATCTTTAGCTAGAAAAGTTGACGCACTTGAATTGAAAAAGAGTGGTCAATTAAAATATGTTCAAGACATTGTGTGTCAAATCTGTGAAACCAATGAACATGCAACCAATGGTTGACGCATGTGCATTGACTATAGGAAACTTAATTCAATGACTAGAAAAGATCATTTTCCTTTACCTTTCATGGATCAAATCCTAAAAAGAGTTGCAGGTCATGAATTTTATTGTTTCCTAGATGGCTATTCATGTTACAATCAAATTGAAATTGCATTGGAAGATCAAGAGAAGACTACTTTCATATGTCCATTTGGTACTTTTGCATATCGAAGGATGCCTTTTGGATTATGTAATGCACCAGCCACGTTTCAAAGATGCATGCTTAGCATATTCAATGATATGGTTGAACGTTTTCTTGAGATTTTTATGGATGATTTTTCTGTTTTTGGTGATTCATTTGATGATTGTTTGACTAACTTAAAAAAGGTTTTAAGCAGGTGTGAAGAGAGGAATATTGTACTGAATTGGGAAAAATGTCACTTTATGGTAACAAACAACATTGTACTTGGTCATATTGTTTCATCGAAAGGAATTGAGGTTGACAAATCTAAAATCGAGTTAATTGCCAACTTACCAACACAAAATCTATTAAAAATGTTAGATCATTCTTAGGACATGCTGGTTTTTACAGAATGTTCATCAAAGATTTTAGTGTAATATCTAAGCCCTTAAGTAACCTTCTAACAAAGGATAATATTTTTGAATGGACTGAACATTGTGAAGAAGCCTTTGTTAAACTTAAAAACTTGCTTACTTCTACTCCTGTCATTCAACCTCCTGATTGGTTATTACCTTTTGAAATAACATGTGACGCTAGTGATTATGCAGCCTTGGTACTAGCTGAGAGAAAGATTCATTTAGTGTATGGGGGAGGCAACTTTGGTTTAATGGGGGGTGTGCCAATGGCTGTATTTTTAGGAGGAAGTCAAGTTTTGGGGGTTGTCCCCAAAGCTTTAGCAAATGAGGACATCATTATGAAACCTTGTGTCTTTTGGTTTTATTAATAACATATTATTTTGTTTTGTTACTTTTAATATTTGTTTAAGTGGGCTTCAGGTTTGTCATTGTTCGCTGTTTCAGGTGATGTTTTCTATACTCTATCTTTCTACCTTAGGACATTGAGGATTGATATGGTTCAGCCCTATGATACGACCCAAGTAAGGTCAGATTCAGATTTTTGTGTAAAAAGCGCAACAATCCAGGGTTACAGCAACAATCATAATTCTCAATCCGACCGTTGGATCGGGCTAATATTTTATGTGGACTCTCCAAACATGTTTTACTACCTTGGGTTACAAATTCAGGTCAATCAGAGTTCGAGAAGAAACCGCAATACTAGTCAATAGAGGTCGTACGAATTTTGTTATTTACTTCCATTTGACTTGTGGACTTCCTATTTGGTTAGGATTTTTTTCCTACAAGGATGTGGCAGCTGGTTTTGGAAATTTCCTAGTTCCACAAGGATCTTTAATGAGCTGCAATATAATCTACAAGTGTGGCAGTGATTCATTAATGTTTCAGAATCCTTTTCTTATAAGGATTCCTTATTCATCCTAGCTACATAAGGAAAGAAGGGCTGGTGGTATTTAATGACAGATTAGTTATTTTTATTATTTTCTTTAATGTTTGGGTTTAATTAAAACTTTGTTTTGAGCTAGGGTCCAAGGCTTGTTTGGATCAAGTTATGGGCTTTTCAATTTAGGGTTTTGGGTTAATTTTGAGTGGACCTCATATAAGTCCACATAAGGGTCTATTAGGGTTAATTTTTCAAGAAATATTTAAACTCATGTGAGCTAAAATTTCGGCAGCTTAGATGATCATTATTATGAATTTTTCAATTTTAACATGTTAGAATGATTCTTGCATTCTTGACGTCATTTTACTCATTCCAATAATGTTGGTGCCTTGGGGCAGGTTTTCATTGTGTCACACTCCCATCAGACTTATTTCGGCTTTCCAAGATCAGATCTTAATCTTGATTGTGGGTTGTGTGACCACGTGATCACGAGGTTCGTATCAGTTGGTATCAGAGCTAGGCTCCAAAACAGGGTCATATCATCCTGTTAGTTTCGTTTTTTTTTTAGTGTGCCCTTAAGTTTTTCAGTGTTTGTGTCCATCTTCTTGTTCTTTGTGTCTGCGTCATCTAAGCAAAAAAAAAATATAATTAATCTTTTTACTATCTCTAATCATATTAGTCTATATATATATATATATATATATATATATATATATATATATATATATATATATATATATATATAAAACAAACAAACAAAAAGAGAGTTAAAGACGGATTGGTTGAAATTTGAAGGATCATTCAATTTTTGCCGCAGAAAACACAACTCTTGGTGAACCATAACCAAACAACCTCAAAATCAATTTAAACTTCATATTTAGTCTATTGGGGGTGAGATTGCATCATATGTAAAATTTGGGCTTATTCTGATATTGTTTTCTTAAGGTTTTAATTCGAGGTTCAATTCTGCCGTAGAAACACTACTATCAGTGAACCATAAGCAAACCACCTTAGAATCAATTGAAACTTCATATTTTGTGTATTGGGGATGAGATCACACCATATATTAAATTTGGTCATATTTTGATATTGGCTTCTGGAGGTTTTAATTGGAGGTTCAATTCTGCCGCAAACTTATCATACAAGGAGTTTAGGTACCTAGAAATAAGAGAAAGACCTATAAATTGAGTTTTGGTGTTTTTATAGTATTGTTATACTACATATTAAATTTGAGGTCATTTGGATATCGGATTCTTTAGGTTCCTGAACTGGGTCTTGTTTTGTTGTAACGGGTTTGTTTGGTGTTATCTTTCAAAACTTGTTTTGTTTCTGTTGATTTCGTTGTTGCCATTATACTATCATCATATTTTGATATTTGACTATTGTTTGAGTCATTTTCATCACTTTCACATTTGTTTGTTTTTTCCGATAAGTTTTGGTCTAAACAAAAGTCAGATTCGTAATGTCGAATCTAAATCAGTGTTCTTCTTGTTACCAACCCTATTCTTTTCGTCGTCTTCTTGTTTTCCCCCCCTATCTGTGTCATGTATTCACCAAGGGAGAGGGAACAGTCCAGGTTTACGGCAATAGTCATAAGTCTCAATCTGACCGTTGGATCGGGCTAATATTTTATGTGGACTCTCTAAACATGTTTTACTACCTTGGGCTAAAAAGTCAGGTCAATCGGATTTCAGAAAGGAACCGCAATAGTGGTCAACAGAGGCTGTACGAATTTTGTTATTTACTTCCATTTGACTTATGGACTTCCTATTTGGTTAAGATTCTTTTCCTACAAGAATGTGACAGCTTATTTTGGGAATTTCCTAGTTCCACAAGGATCTTTAATGAGCTGCAATATAATCTACAAGTGTGACAGTGATTCATTAATGTTTCAGAATCCTTTTCTTATAAGGATTCCTTATTCATCCTAGCTACACAAGGAAAGAAGGGCTGGTGGTATTTAATGACAGATTAGTTATTTTTATTTTTTTTCTTTAATGTTTGGGCTTAATTAAAACTTTGTTTTGAGCTAGGGTCCAAGGCTTGTTTGGATCAGGTTATGGGCCTTTCTGTTTAGGGTTTTGAGCCAGTTTTGAGTGGACCTCATATAAGTCCACATAAGAGGTCCATTAGGGTTAATTTTTCAAGAACTATTTAAACTCATGTAAGCCACAATTTCAGTAGCTTTGATGAACATTATTCTGAATTTTTCAGTTTTAAGGTGTGAGAGTGATTCTTGCATTCTTCAGTTCTTGAACGAACTGAATTTGACTTATCGAAGATTAACTAGCTTCGTGGCATCATTCTACTCATTCCAATAGTGTTGGTGCCTTAGGACAGGTTTCCATTGTGTCACTCTCCTATCAGACCTATTTCGGCTTTCCGGGATCAGATCTCAATCTTGATTGTGGGTTGTGTGACCACGTGATCACGAGGTTCGCATCATGAACCATGTCCTCTAGCTCCACATAGTGCTGTAGCTCAACCACATTAGCAATGTCCCGATTCAACCCATTAAGAAATCTAGCCATGGTGACTTCTCTATCCTCAACAACATTAGCCCGAATCATTGCTATCTCCATCTCTTTGTGATATTCATCTACTGTCTTATAACCTTGATTCAAACCTTGGAGCTTCAGATATAAGTCTCTGTAATAGTGGTTTGGCACAAATCGTCTCCTCATTAAGACTTTCATCTCCCCCCAAGTCTGAACAGGTCTCTCGCCATTCCTCCTCTTACTGATCACAATCTGATCCCACCAAATCAATGCATACTCTGTAAACTCAATTATCACCAATTTCACATTTTTCTATTCAGAATAGCTATAGAAATCAAAAATCCAATCCACCTTTTTCTCCCACTCCAAATAAGCCTCGGGATCATTTTTACCTTGAAATCTAGGAATTTTCAGTTTAATGGTGTCCAAGTCCCCATCCATATCTTCATAAGTGCTCATGCCAAGGAAATTCACATTCCTCCTAGCCCTGTTCGATCCAGACCTGATTCCTTGGCCAGCTGATGCAAAATCATAGTCATCTTCACCCCCATTTGCGTTTTCGTCAACAAACTCTTCAAAATCAGATCTAACATTCCATGCCGCCATACGGACCGTATTTCCCCAACAATCAGCCCTACTATTCTGTTGCTTTATCAAATTCACCTCATCTTTCAGATCCTTGTACGTCCTAGACAATAGCTCAAGTTGTTGGCCTATGGATCGTAATTGGAAAGCTACGTCAGCGTTTTGTGTCGCTGATTCATTGTTTTCAGACATTCTTTGAAACTGTAAAATTTGGTTAGTAGCACAAAATATATCCTCACACCTCTCGTGTATCACACAAAACAAAAATCAAGGATTTTCACTCTATTAAGCTCTCTACGCCTTTTACCTCACAACTTGCTTTCTTTTGGTTCTTTAGGAACTGAAATCAACAAATAGGAACTGAAATCAACAAATCAAAGTCAGTAGCTTTCTCAGTGCACTCTAATTATAATTTTCAGACTCAAGAATAAAAAAATATACTGAAAACAAAGCAAAATGAAACTATGATTACGATTTTGTGAGTAGTAATGCAAATCTGTGCGAATTGTGGACGAAACGAAGACACGAAATAAAACAAAAGTGAATATTAGCGAAAACAATTACTTGACTCCTAGATAACCCAAATATAATAGAAATAAAAAGATTTAGACAAATCTAAACAGTATAGATCATGTTCTCAAACTTGACGCAAATCTATCCTATTACGCAATTTTTACGTAACAGAATTGAAACCCAGACCAAACAATCTCGAAATGACCTCAAATTCAATATGTAGTAATATAATACTATGAAAACACTAATATTCAATTTATAGGTCGTTTTCTTATGTCTAGGTACCCAAACCCCTTGTATGATCAGTTTGCGACAGAATTAAACCTCCAATTAAAACCTCTAGAAACCGATATCAAAATAATCCCAAATTTAATATGTGGTGCGATCGCATACCCAGTACTCGAAATATAAAGTGTCAATAGATTCTAAGGTGTTTTGCATAGGGTTCACTAAGAGTAGTGTTTCTGCGGCAAAATTGAAACTCGAATTAAAACCTCAAGCAAATAATATCAGAATAAGCCCAACTTTGATATATGATGCGATCCCACACCCAATAGACTGAATATGAAGTTTAAATTGATTCCGAGGTGGTTTGCTTATGGTTCACCAAGATTTCTATTTTTGCGACAAAAATTGCATGATCCTTCAAAGTTGAACTAATCACTCTTTTCTCTATTTCTTTATTTCTTTGTTTTTTTTTAATAAACTGATATGATTAGAGACAGTAACCAAATGAAATATAAACTTTTTTTTTTTGCTTAGAAGACGCAGACTCGAAGAACAAAAAGATGGACGCAAACACTGAAAAACTTAAGGGAACACTAAAAAAAAAAATTATAACAGAATGATATGACCTTGTTTTGGAGCCTAGCTCTGATACCAACTGATGCAAACCTCGTGATCACGTGGTCACGCAACCCACAATCAAGATTGAGATCTGATCCTGGAAACCTGAAATAGGTCTGATAGGAGTGTGACACAATGGAAACCTGCTCGAAGGCACCAACACTATTGGAATGAGTAGAATGAAGCCACGAAGCCAGTTAATCTTTGATAAGTCAGATTCAATTCGTTTAAGAACTGAAGAATGCAAGAATCACTCTCACACGTTAAAACTGAAAAATTCAGAATAATATTCATCCAAGCTGCTGAAATTTTGGCCTACATGAGTTTAAATACTTCTTGAAAAGTTAACCCTAATGGACCCCTTATGTGGACTTATATGAGGTCCACTCAAAACTAGCCCAAAACCCTAAACTGAAAAAGCCCATAACTTAATCCAAACAAGCCTTGGATCCTAGCTTAAAACAAAGTATTAATTATGCCTAAACAAGCCTTGGGTTGTAGCTAACAAAATAAAATAAAGCCCCTAATATTAAATCCATGCTATGCCATGAGAAGAAGAGAATGAACTAAAATAGTATAGAACTGATTGAAGGCTTATTTATAGCCTTCCATGCAGCCTCTTAATCCTAGAAACAAAAGGAAAAGGTAGCCACCATGTTGTTTCCAAGTTGTAGTAGGATTCTTTTGTTTCCAAGTTGTAGTAGGATTCTTTTGTTTCCTTTGCTGTACTCATCTCATGGCCCAAATAACGTTGTATTGGACCCCTCTTGCAAATGGATAAGATGTACTAGGATCTCCTCTCGATACTCCAATGGACCTTTCAATTCTGACTTGGTGGAAACCTTCAAAACCAATGCATTCAATGCGTCTTTCAATGTCTTTGTCTTGGACCGAGTCATGGGTCCATTTGGAACATGTAATGGGTCCTTGCTGGTGTTTCTGGGCTGGTCCGCATCATCATTGATCCTCTCAAGGATCTAAAATGGTCTATCTTTTCTTGGTTGTAATTTGGATTTCTTATAGGTCAAAAACTTCTCTTTGTGCATATGCACCCAAATCCAATCTCCAAGGTGAAAGACAACTTATTTGCACCCTGATAAGATCAACTTAACATCAAGTGTAATCATGCTAACGATCCATTGGAGGTGCCAATTGGACCAATTACAAGAGCTATGGCGAAGAAGCTTAAAGAAGCATTGAATGGGCTTGTTCACAACATATGGAGCAAAATGGACTAGAGGGGCTTGGAACATTTAAGGAGCATGAAGGACAACCTTTAATTTATCTAATTCAGGTTCAAAAAGAGCCCAACTCATATGGAACAAGGGGCTGATGTGCCTAGCCCAATACCAGCCTTGTTAGGCCTTTTTTTTTTAATACTACAAGAATAGAAAGTCAACAATTTATTCTCCTAATTAAGTAAGGAAGTTGGCCACATCTTATTCCTAAAAAGGGGAGGATTATTTATTTATCCAATCTAATCAAGGAAATCCAAGCTAATCAAGGATATCAAAGCGGGCAGCAACATAAATTTTCCAAATCAGATTCCTCCTAGTTTATTTGAGACTTTTTATGGATGAAAAATATGATTATAGCATATTTATGATGGTAATTTTTGAATTATTATTATTATTTATTATTTTCTTCTTACTCTTTGGGTTATTATTAGTTATTTGAGTGAATTGTAATAGGCATCATATAGGTCCACTTAAGGGGGGTCCATTAGGGTTTCTTGTCTAGAGTCAGTATAAATAAAGGCATAATCAAACATGCAAGGTTACATAATTTTCAAATCAATAAACTTCTTTGCTGCACTTTTTGTGTGTTGGTGGGATAATCTTCCTTCCTTAGTTCTCTAAAGAACTGAAAACAACTTATCGAAGAACAACTGGCTTCATGGCATCATCTTAATACTTTTCATTTGTGAATCAATATTTGTTGGGTGGGGATTTTTCGTTTCTAATAGTGCTGGTGCCTAGGTATAAGTTATCTTTATGTCACATTCCTATCAAACCTGATTTACTTGGCTTTCCGGGAATTGGTGTCTTTGGGTGTGAGTTACGTGACCACGAGGTTTTCATTATTTAGTATTAGAGCTTGGCTCTATTAATTAGGTTATATCCTTATGAAATTTTCATTTCTTGTTGATTCCGCAAAAATTCCTTAGTATCCAATTTCTTCTTCTCGAATTTACGACATATAAAAGAAAATTTGTTATTTCATTTTGTTATTATTCAAAATATATCAGTAGCATAAAAATAAAGAAAGAGAAAAGAGAAAAGCAAAAAAAAAATCGTTCAAAAAGGCGTTTATTGGTTTTTGCCGTAGAAAACTAAACAAGAGAAAATTGGATCAAATCAACCTAGAATTAGATCAAATTTGATACTATGATTACTGGGGTCCTAATCGCACCACATATTAAGTTTGGGGTCAATTGAATATCTTTTGCTTTGGTTTTCAATTTCGGGTATAATAAGGTATAACTAATAACGTTTTTGCGTCAGTATATCATACCTTATTTTAAATTTCTCAAACTTTATATTCTGTCTATTTGGGTTGATATAACACTGTGTCTGAAAGTTCAGCTCAATTGGACATTATTTACTTTAGGCTCCAGATTCGGACCTAACTAGTCGTAAACGAGTCTATTTTGCGTCAACTTTTGAAATTCGCTTTCTTTATGTTGTTTTCATTTCTTGCAGTATATTCAACATATCCAACATATTTGGGTGTTGTTTTATCATTTTGCATATTTCATTTCTTTTTTTATTTGAGTCTTCAGTTTCGTTCATATTTTGGATAGATTCGCTTGCTACTCGCGAGACTATCATCACAAAAACAAAAAAAACACTCTCTCTCCTCGCTCACTCTCCCTCTCTCTCTCTAATCTGTATTGTCTTTGATCTCCTTGGTTCACCGTTGGATTGTCATCATTTTTTAGTATGTTTTCCTCTAGAACATACTCTACATCTTGACCGAACGGATCATCATTCTAGTCAATGAACTGTGAGATACAGGCCTCGTAATTCTGGGGTTGTTGAAGCTCGATCTCTTTGGTTCACCGTTGGATCGTCACCATATTTGAGTATGTTTTCCATCAAAACATGCTCTACATCTTGACCGAAGGGATCATCGTTTCAATCAATGAACTGAGAGATATTGGCCTCGTAATTCTTTGAGATAAGGTGAGTAGCTGCATCTTTTTCAGTGGGTTTTCTTTCTGGATTTCCAATACCAGCTATAAACATGATAATCTCTCATTAGAGCTTTGCTCTCTCTAATATTTGTCTATTGCCATAATGTCTTTATGTTCTGGTGTGGAATCTGTTCTAATGGTTAGCTGTAACATTAAATAACACAATGAAGTTAAGTATGGACATACCTTAAGATTAGAGCTAAAAGATATGTTGAATAGTCATCGTATGAAGATTTCTCAGTTTTCTAGTGACCATCAAGCTTATTCTAAAGCTAGCATAGAGAAATCCTCTACTCTCCAGGCTCCTCATGTTGTTTCAGAAATGAATCATGTGTTGGGTTCTGAAGTTGATGAATTGAAGGTAGGGTCTTAGCAACAAGAACAACTAAACCTTAAGACCAAACTGAATTTTCTAAATGCTTTGAAGGGATCTGTTGTTGATGTCAAGGACGGTAGTAAGAACATTGATTTTAATCCAGTTTGAAATTTGCATTTTGAACCCCCCGCTATAACTGATGGTCGTATAATAGTAGCTCGTCCACGTGATGTGTTTGACGATGGCTGTGAACTTTGGAAATCCACCCTAGTTGGTCATTTTGTGGGTCAGAAATTACCATATCCTGTTGTTAATTCGATTGCCAAAAGGATATGGGGCTCCTATGGTCTATCAGAAGTTTTATCTTCGGAAAATGGTTTCTACCTTTTCACTTTTGATTCTGTTGATCGCGCCACTAATGTTCTGGAAAGAGCCCCATGGCACATGGCAAACAGACCTTTAGTGCTTAAACGTTGGCAACCAAACATGCAATTTTTGAAAGACGATTTGGTGAGAGTTCCAGTATGGGTTAGGCTGTATAATGTTCCTCTTGAGTATTGGACTATTAAGGGGCTGAGTTATATAGCGAGTGCTATTAGGGTTCCCCTTCATGCTGATCGTACTACATTATTATGTAAAAGGCTTAGCTACGCAAGAGTTTGCGTTGAGATAGATGCTTCAAAGATGTTGGTTCAGGAATACGATCTTCGTTGTTCAAATGAGGTATTCGTAACAATCTTAGCTGATTATGAATGGATACCGCCAAGGTGCAATAACTACAACATCTTTGGACACACCATAGTAATATGTACTACTAATAAAGTTGCTCATCCTACAGTGGTGGCAGAGGGTGTGAGGAAAGTAGGAGCTGTTACCTCTAAATCTGCGGATAACAAACAGAATCAGTTTCAATGGCAGGTAGTTGTTAAACGAAATAAGGGTTCTATAAGTGGTGAGAATGGTCCGTGTGCATCTAAAGTGCATAAGAATGAGAATGAGAATGATTTCTCAACATCTAGGATACATACGTCTAATTGTAATGATCATGTGACATCAGATGTGTGCAATGTTGTTTGCCATGAAGACAAACTCCCACCTCTCCTCATGTTTTGAGAGACATGGAGCAGGAGGAAGGGGCTACATGTACTGCTTTAGATCAAAGTTTAGTCGTCTCCAATACAGCTGCTTATGCGACCGTGAACCAGGTTCTCTCTACTATTAGTCCTGAGTTGAATGTTGATGTTGCAGCAATGGGAGGTGATATAAATGGAGAACGAAATGAGAAGGAGCCGACGTCACTAATCCCGACAAGTCCACAAGCTCTGAATTCCACCGATGGGAAAACTGTTAATCAGTCAGCTATTAAGGCTGGCGACTCTCTGGAGAAAAAGAAAAAGGGTTCAAAGAAGAATAAGAAATCTGGTTCCCCGCGGGGTGACACGTCAACGTAACCTTTATGTTGCTGTTTGTACTCCTCTCTATTTTCTTATGATGATTGGATGTTGGAATGTTAGAGGTTTGAATGACCCCATAAAGCATTTAGAATTGCGTCGGCTAATCCATCAAAAGAGGATGGTTTTTTTTTTTTGGTTTGGTTGAAACTCGGGTTAGAGAAAAGAATAAAGATAATATTTCTAATCTTCTTCTGCGTAATTGGTCCTTCTTGTACAATTATGATTTCTCTTCTCGTGGTCGTATTTGGGTTTGTTGGAATGCTGATGTGGTGAAGGTGGATGTCTGCGGTATGTCAGACCAGGCTACCCATGTTTCTGTCACTATATTAGCTACCAATATTTGTTTTAATACTTCAATCATCTATGGAGACAATAATGCATCCTTACGTGAGACATTATGGTCTGATATAGTAAGTCGTAGTGCTGAATGGGAGTTAACCCCATGGATTCTTATGGGTGACTTTAATGCTATCCGCAACCCGTCAAAAAGGTCTAGAGGGTCTACTACGTGGGATTGTCATATGGACAGGTTGGAAACATGTATTCGAGATGCGAAAGTGGATGATCTTCAGTATTCTAGTATGCATTATACATGGACGAACCAATGTATTGAGAATCTGATTATGCGGAAGCTAGATAGAGTGCTTGTGAATGAGAAGTGGAATCTGCACTTCCCATTGTCGGAAGCGAGATTCTTACATGCTGGTATGTCAGATCATTCTCCCATGGTGGTAAAGGTTACTGGCAATGTTCAGAATATAAAGAAACCATTCAGATTCTTCGATATGTGGATGGATCATGACGAGTTCATGCCCTTGGTGAAGAAAGTATGGGATCAGCACTCAGGGGGTTGTCCAATGTATCAGTTGTGTTGCAAACTAAGGAAGCTAAAGCAGGAACTTAAACATTTCAGTAAGACCCACTTCTCCAATATTTCAGATAGAGTCAAAGATGCAAAAGATCAAATGGATAAGGCTCAACAAGAGCTGCATACAACGCCTGAGAACCCAACCTCTCTATGGTTTGACAATTGGCATCCTCACAGCCCGCTCGCTAATACTTACGGTGAAAGATTCATCTATGATTCAGGTATGGAACATAACGCGAGAGTGAACGTGTTGATTAATAACTTAGAATGGAGAATTCCTATCACTCATGCTCTTAGCTGGCACCCCATTATAGAAGTTATTCCTTCCACCTCTACTCCTAAGGGGCAAAAAGATGAGATTGTTCAGTTTGATTCGCCAAATTAGAGCTTCTCAGTCAAAGTAGCGTGGGAGCAACTAAGAATTCATCATCAAATGGTTGATTGGCATGACATCGTGTGGTTCAAGAATGTTGTCCCAAGACATGCATTTCTTCTATGGGTGGCTATCCAACGGAAACTCTCAACGCAGGATAGACTTCATCGGTTTGGTATACATGGTCCCAATAGGTGCTCACTCTGTCTCCACAACAATGAAGATCACAACCACTTGTTCTTTGAATGCTCCTATACGAAAGCATTATGGTGCAATGTTTGTGACAGATGCGACATTCCAAGAATGACAAAAAGCTTGGATGAATGGATTCGATGGGCCACCATCACTTGGCATGGCAAAAGTTTCGTCAACTTTTCTCGTAAACTAGGTTTCACAGCTACAATGTATTGTATCTAGCAAGAACGGAACACAAGGATCTTTGCAGATGTGTCTAAAACTTCGAATTTGGTTTTTGATCAAATCGAATGTATCATTCGTGATAAGCTTGTTTTGATGAGGAACATTCAACAAACAGATGAAAACATAATGATCCAAAGACTTTGGAGGGTCAATAACATGGACTCTTAATTTGATGTTTAGCTAGTTGTTTTTGTACCCCTAGCATATCTAGTTGGTCTAAGTTTTTGTTTTGTTATGTGGCTAGCCTGTAGCCATTTGTTGGTTTCGTTTCTATTCACATTGTAAATCTTGGGTATGCCCATTATATTCTTTGTATCATTTTCTTGTAATACATAAGTCAGCTTACCAAAAAAAAGACTATCATCACAATTTTGTTTTTGCTTGTTTTTTGGTTTTTATTACTTCTTGAGTCATATATACATATTTGTATTGCGCTGCTAAGTTGGTTCTATTTGGTTTTGGTTTTAGTTTCCCAATAACTACAAGAAGGTGAGATGAGAGGTGTAAGGGTGTGAGGATATTAAGAGTGTTTGAGCGAAACATAAGCGACGTGAGGATATTTTTTTTACCACTAACTAATTTCTGTAGGTACTATCATGTCAGATCAAAACAACACACAACCCCATCCCGAGGGAGAACTTAAGTTCCAAATGCAAGCCATGACACAGATTATGGAGAGGATGAATTTTGTGTGTGACAAACTTGATATGGTGGAGAAACGTGGTAACGAGGCAGGGACAAGCACCCAAGATGTGAGGAAGGTTGGGGCTGAACTGAAAGTAAACAGTGATAGTTGGGTCGAAAGGCCAAGGTGATGGTGGTTTTAAGGATGAGGCCATGGGCTATCGGAAAGCTTTTCGGTAACCTATAAATCAAATGGATTTGGGGAACAGAACTAGGGTTCAATTCATCCAAAGAGAATATTTCCGTAGTGTTGGGGGACATGCTAATTTAGATAATGAATCAGATGCTATCAAACATATAGAGCAAAATGGACCTAGAGGGGCTTTGGACATTTAAGGAGCATGAAGGACATCCTTAATTCATCTAATTCATGTCCAAGAAGAGCTCAATTCATGTGGAACAAGGGGCTGATGTGCCCGGCCGAATACTAGCCTTGTTAGGCTTGTTTTTTTCATAATGCTATAAGGATAGAAAGTCAGCAATTTATTCTCCTAATTAAGTAAGGAAGTTGGCCAAATCTTATTCCTAAAGAGGTGAGGATTATTTAATGCTTTTCCTAACTTAGGAAGGAAAGTAATTAAATCAGCAATAGAGGAAATTTGTTTTCTTATTTGTTTTAAACAAGGAAATCCAATCTTATCAAGGACATCAAAGGGGGCAGCAACACAAATTTTCCAAATTAGAGTTCTCCTAGTTTATTTGAGATTTCTTAAGGGTGACAAATCTGATTATCATATTTATGATGGTAATTTTTGGATTTTTATTATTTTTATTATTTTCTTCTTAGTCATTGGGTTATTATTACTTATTTGGTTCAATTGTAAGTGGGCTCCATAAATGTCCATTTAAGGGGGGTCCATTAGGGTTTCTTTAAGTTTAGAGTCAGTATAAATAAAGGCATAACCAAACATGTAACGTTACGCAATTTTCAGATCAATAAACTTCTTTGTCGCACTTTTTGTGTGTTGGTGGGATAATCTTCCTTCCTTAGTTCTTTAAAGAATTGAAAACAACTTATCAAAGAACAAGTGGCTTTGTGGCATCATCCTAATACTTCTCGTTCGCAAATCAATATTCATTGGGTGGGTTTTTCATCTGTTTTCAATAGTGATGGTGCCTAGGTATAAGTTATCTTTTTGTCACGCTCCTATCAAACCTGATTTACTTGGTTTTCCAAGAATTGGTGTCTTTGCGTGTGGGTTGCGTGATCACGAGGTTCACATCACGCCCCTTATTTGCTTTGGTTGTATACACATGATTCCTCTTTTCTATTTGTTGTCGTACACTTTCATAGAGTGCTTTTACGATCTATATTTTACGATTACCATCCAAACTAACACTTTCATTAAGGGGCAAAGGAATCACAGCCCTGGGTACAAGGTTTATCTGATGTTTTATTCCCCTCTATGGTTGTAATTGGCTATGAATGTTTTTAGGAAATATATCATCAAACTTTTGCAATAAAAATAATATGATCAAGATCATTAGCATTAAAGTAAGCCTCCTTATACACAAGTAAAATCATCTGCTTGTTAGTATAAAATATAGATTTGATCTCACCCTCTCTTGCATGGAAATTTAGTTGTTTCCTTAATTTTTCTATACAATGATCATTATCCACACTTACTTTCTTCACTCTTAGGGTTTTACCTTCATTCTCAACTGGTTTATATTGATTTAGAATTAGTTGAATCTAATGATTTACTCTCACTATTGTCCTCATATGAATTTTCACACTCCCTAACCTCACATTTCTTTTTCAACTTTAATTGATCATCACACAATTATTTTGGAGATAAAGGTACAAGAGTGATGATTTCACCATCTTTTACAATAGTATATATATTTCTAAATTCATCATGAATAGGCTTCCTATCAAATTGTCATAAACACCTAAAAGTAAATGACTAGCATGTATTAGAACCACATCACACATAATATCATCAGAATATCTACCAATAGTGGAGGAAATCAACACCTGTTTAGTGACTTTCACCTCACCACATTCATTCAACCACTGCAATCTATATGGCTTAGGATGCTTCATAGTATTCAAATTCAATGGAGACTGCAATCTACATTGGCACAACTATCTCCATCAATTATCATACTACATACCTTGTTTTGGATATGACATCTAATGTGAAAGATGTTCCCTTTGTTGATCTACATCATCCTCTTTGACTTGTACATTTAGAACACACCTTATAACCAAGGCCTCCCTCTTAACTGGATATGCAATCTCCACATCAGTACAATCCTCCAAATGTGGCATCTCATCAACATCAGATTTTGTCACTTTCATATTCAATCTCACCATGCTTCATGATCATTGTTCTTTTATTTGGACATTGAGAAGCAATATGTCCTCTCCCCAAACACTTGAAACAGTTTATATCATGATTACACATATGTTGCAAACCCTATGATTTATAAATTGATGTGTCGTGAATGATTCAAAATCGGCAACAATGATTCTAATGAAAATGGATGAAGGATGGGTCTGGTTGTGTTGTCTTTCTTTTGGTATTTAGGCTGGATTGTAGTGATTTGAAAGTAAATAAAATGGAGGATATACTAGAATGATACTTTGATAAGTCGATTTGGACGCCACAAAGATCAGTCTAGGATTTCGACGCCACACTCTTTGTGATTGAAGAGTGATAAGTCAGGTAGGGTTCTTCACAAAAACGAATTTGGAAGAACAACTCTTAATTCTCTGAATTAAGTTTTTCAATTTTGGCCAAAAGTCTTTATTTCATATTCTGATACATATTTATCTTTGGAACATCCCTCCAAAGTTAGGTGAATTCAACATGATAGAAGTCAAGCCTAAAAACTAGACTTTTAATAAAGCAAGTAGACAAATTTAACTAACACACGTTTTTTGTTGACATTTCTAAAACATATGCAGACGAAATTTAAAACAGCCATAACTTTTGACACAAAAGTCCAATGCATTCATGGTTGGACAATATAGAAAGATCACGTTATGAACTTGAATTTTACCTACATAAATCTTGTTTTCACATGCATTGGATGACTTCAAATTCGGGTTCAAATCCATCTACTGTTCTGACCGTAAACAACATCAATTCCTTCACTTGCATTATCAATCCAAATACAAGTAGCCCAGCATGAAAAGAACCATTAAGGGCTTTTCCCATCTCCAAGTTCCAATTATAGGCAAATAAGGACCCTTGAACCAATTTCAAACTGATTGCTAATTTTTAACTCCGACGTAGCTTCGTTGCAATTTGATTCGTCAAGGCCCGTTGTAGTTGTTTCGCTCTCGCTCTTGTCATAGGACCATCTGAATCCTCTTGCATATTAGATTTAGCTTTACGAGATGGATTATAATTCCCATGATACACATCATCAGCCCCGGGTTGAAAATGATTTGTCCTCAAATTAGAATCGTCATCATCATCCAAGTACGGAGATAAGTCTTTCACATTAAAAGTAGCTGATACGTTGTAATCACCAGGAAGATCTACCTTATACGCATTGTCATTCACCTTCTCTATAATACGAAATGGACCGTCAGCTCTTGGCATCAACTTGGACTTACGTTTGCTTGGAAATCTGCCCTTGCTAATATGAATCCAAACAAGATCTCCAGGTTCAAACCTAACCATCTTTCGCCCCTTGTTAGCTTGTTTAACATACTTTGTTGTTTTCTCCTCAATATGTAGTCGAACCTGCTCATGTAGTTTCTTCGTCAATTCTGCCTTTCTAATTCCATCCATAGATGTCCTCTCATCAATTGGAATATGAACAAGATCAATAGGAACACAAGGATTAAAGCCATAGACAACCTCAAATGGTGAAAATTTTATAGCCCCATGCACACTACGATTATATGCAAACTCCACAATCGGCAAACAAGTATCCCAACTCTTCAAATTCTTATGTATAACAGCTCGTAACAAAGAAGATAAAGTTTGGTTTACTACCTCAGTTTGTCCATCAGTTTGTGGATGACATGCCGTACTGAAAAGTAACTTTGTTCCAAGTTTCCTACAAAGAGTCTTCCAAAAGTGGCTTAAGAACTTTGTATCACGATCAGAGACAATGCTTTTAGGAATTCCATGCAAACGAACAATCTCTTGAAAGAACAAATCAGCAACATGTACTGCATCGTCAGTTTTCGTACAAGGAATGAAATGGGACATTTTGGAGAATCGATCAACCACCACCATTATTGAATCCTTCCCACGTTGTGTTCTCGGTAGTCCAAGTACAAAGTCCAATCCTTCTACTTGTAGTAGTTGTTTTGCCCAGACCATGAAAACAATCCCTGTTGTAGCTAATGCTTGTTTGATGTCTCCTTTTTTGGCTAACAATAGCCCCTTTCGTGATGTCACCTCCTTTTATTGGCTTCGTAATTGATCCTCTCTAACTTGTTGAGAACTCAGTGGTAACAAGTTCACCTTCTTTCCATTCAGCATAAAAGAATAAGTGTTCTTTCATCCATTGTAGGTCACATCCTTATCAAACTGCCATGGACGACCCATCAACAAATGGCTAGCTGACATTGGTGCAACGTCACATAAAACCTCGTCGTGATAGGTTTTAATGGAAAAAGGTACACGAACTTGCTTTGTCACCCGAATCTCCCCATTCTCATTCAGTCATCGCAAACTATAGGGTCTGGGATGTGGAAGGGTATTTAAACCCAATTTCTCCACCAAGGTAGTTGATGAAACATTAGTGCAACTTCCATTATCAATGATCATCCCGCACACCTTATCTCGAATCTGACATCGAGTATGAAAGATGTTCTCGCGTTGCTCATCACTAACGTCAATTTGTGCATTCAGAACCCGTTGAACAACCAACAAATCTCCCTTCACTGGTTCGAAATCCTCTTCTTGTTCAGCCACTTGTACCTCATCTTCGTCTTCAGTTTCAACCTCATCTCCACTGATCAGCTCTCCATGATCCCCATGCAAAATCATCACCCTTTTATTTGGACATTCCGAAGCAATATGCCCATTTCCCAAGCACTTGAAGCACTTGATGTCCCGAGACCTCCTAGGGTGTTGAGGTTCTGTCACCTTCTCCTTTCCCTTCAAAGAATTAGAACTGGTATTCCCCTTGCTAAACTCCACCTTCTCATCTCGTTTAAGTGTGCTCCATGTTCGTGTAGGCGTAGAAACAGCCCTTGTCGCGCTTGACGTAGTTACACTAGTTCGGACACCTCCTCGTCTCTGCTGCCTCTCTACTCGGGTTGCAAGCTTTATAACTTCCTCAAGGAAGATGTATGGTTGTAACTCAACAACATTAGCTATATCCTTCCTCAACCCTCCAAGAAATCTAGCTATTGTTTGCTCTTGAGGTTCCATCAATTCACATCGAATCAGCAGCAATTCAAACTCTTTCACATACTCTTCCACACTCAAAGATCCCTGTCACAAAGTTTAAAGTCTGATGTATAGCTCATGTTTATAGTAATCAGGAACAAATCTCTTCTTCATCACTCTTTTCATAATTGCCCATGTTGCAATCTCCTCCTCTCCATCCCTTCTCCTCTGAATCTTTAAGTTTTCCCACTATAAAAGAGCATAATCTGTAAACTCAAGTGTTGCCACCTTGCACTTCCTTTCTTCAGAATATTCATACCATTCAAACACCTTTTCAACCTTCTGAATCCACTCCAAGTATTCCTCAGGTGAACTACTTCCTCTAAACGGTGGAATCTTAAGTTTGAGACCATTAGGAGGATTATAATTCTGCCTTCTTGGTCTGACCCTATCATCAGCCTCATCATCCCCATTTGGATCTTCGTCAGCTTCTATAATATCATTTCGTGGCACCCTAAGTGCTTGCCTCGGTTGGGGTTGCAAATTATTTCTTTGCATCCTTTGTATAAGGGTATTCAACTGTTCATGAATTCCCGTCATCTCATCCCGAATCTCAGCATGAGATCGTTGTAAGCCCATAACCTGTGCCTGTTCCAAACTTAACCCTCTTGGCAAATCTTCTTTATCTCCAGCCATAGTTAAGTTTATCAACCTCAATTCCAGCAAACCTTTTTTTTTTTTTGGCTCCCGCCTAAGATCGCAACTGATGCTCTAATACCAGATGATGTGCCGTGAATGATTCAAAATCGGCAAAAATGATTCTAATGAAAATGGATGAAGGATGGGTCTGGTTGTGTTGTCTTTCTTTTGGTATTTAGGCTGGATTGTAGTGATTTGAAAGTAAATAAAATAGAGGATAGACTAGAATGATACTTTGATAAGTCGATCTGGACGCCACAAAGATCAGTCTAGGATTTCGACGCCACACTCTTTGTGATTGAAGAGTGATAAGTCAGGTAGGGTTCTTCACAAAAACGAATTTGGAAGAACAACTCTTAATTCTCTGAATTAAGTTTTTCAATTTTGGCCAAAAGTCTTTATTTCATATTCTGATACATTTTATCTTTGGAACATCCCTCCAAAGTTAGGTGAATTCAACATGACAGAAGTCAAGCCTAAAAACTAGACTTTTAATAAAGCAAGTAGACAAATTTAACTAACACACGTTTTTTGTTGACATTTCTAAAACATATGCAGACGAAATTTAAAACAGCCATAACTTTTGACACAAAAGTCCAATGCATTCATGGTTGGACAATATAGAAAGATCACGTTATGAACTTGAATTTTACCTACATAAATCTTGTTTTCACATGCATTGGATGACTTCAAATTCGGGTTCAAATCCATCTACTGTTCTGACCGTAAACAACATCAATTCCTTCACTTGCATTATCAATCCAAATACAAGTAGCCCAGCATGAAAAGAACCATTAAGGGCTTTTCCCATCTCCAAGTTCCAATTATAGGCAAATAAGGACCCTTGAACCAATTTCAAACTGATTGCTAATTTTTAACTCCGACGTAGCTTCAATCATTGCAATTTGATTCATAAATGTTTCAGAATCCTTGCCACACTTGGAAACTATGTTGTAGCCCATTAAAGATCTTTGTAGAGTTAGGAGTTTCCCAAAATAAGCTGCCACATCCATTTAGGAAAAGAATCCTAGCCAAATAGGAAGTCCACAAGTCAAAAGGAAGTAAATAACAAAACTTGAACAACCTCTGTTGACCCGTGTTTGGATGCCTTGCCAAACTCCGATTGACATGATATGTTAACCCAAGGTATGAAAACATGTCAGGAGCCTCCACGTAAAATTTCAGCCCGATCCAACGGTAGGATTGAGAATTATGACTATTTCCGTAAAACTGGATAGTTGCGCATTTTACGTCAAAATCCGAATTTGACCTTACCTGGATTGTATCACATAACAAGATTGACAATGAATCCTGAAAAGCTTAAACATGTCTAATAGAAATGTGTCACAATGAAAACTTGTCTCAAGGCACCAATACTGTTGGAATAAGAAACTCCACCTTGTAAGTACCACTTTGTGAATGAGAAATATAAGGAAAACACCATGAAGCCAGTTAATACTTGATAGGTCAATTTAGTTTGTTAGAGAACCATAAAATGTAAAAATCTCTCACACAAGTTGAATAAATTCAGTAGCAATATTATTATGATGTCTTTATAATTTGTCCCTACAGAGAATATTTATAGTTTTGAAAATAAAAACACTAATGGAAACCCAAACAAGCCTTGAGTCTTAGTTAATTAATTAAACCCAACCTAATATGAACTAAGCTAACCGTTAGAAATAATGGGAAGGATGTTGACCCCATTATATAGCCCAAATAAAAGTTATAACAAAAAAAACCCATGAAAATAAATTATTTTTGTTGTCGTGAGAGAAGAAGAAAACAAAATAAAATAAATATGAAACAAGGCTTTATATAGAGTCGTATTGCCGCCACTACTATCCTTGAAAACAAGGAAAACTTGCCACCTCTTACTTCCTTATTTTTGAAAGAGAAGCTGTTGCCACTTTGTTTCCTCTTTCAAGCATGGATTCCTTTAGATAGCCTCCCACGGTCTCTTTTTGAAAAACAAATCCTGTAAAATAAGGAAAAGAACAAAAAAAAAATTATAAGCCTTCTTACCACTATATACAATCAATAATTGATATGGAATCCTTATAAAAAAAAATGGATATAGAATCCTTGCAAACTATGAATAGTAGTTACTGTCATAAATGTCTCCATGTTTGACACGAAATCCTTATAGAATAGGCAAGATAATAGCTTCCACATATGCTTCCAAGAGCATTAAAGGATTCATGTATTGAATGAAATCCATATTACACAAGGAAACAATGTGATGTGATCCAACCATTAAAAGATCCATTGGAGGTTCCAGTTGGTCCACTTACTAGTCTTAGGGCTAAGAAGTTCAAATAAGCTTTCAATGGACTTCTTCAAGATACATGGGCTAAGGTGGACTTTAAGAGGATTTGTAATAATAAAGAGCAATCTTTGATTAATCTGATTCATGTTCAAGATAGGCTTGTTGGTGGAACCATGACCATTACACAAGGATTGGGAAAAGAAGACTAGATTCAGATAGTTTGACATTTTGTTACTCTTTGGTTCATAATGGAAGCTACAAATAGAATTTCTATGTGAATCTAGTAGGGCTGGAAACTAGACTTCCATACCTTTCCAATGGTATATGAGATGCCTTCTAATTCATTAATATGAGAGAGAACAATCCATTTTAATTAAGCTTTTGCTACTGCCAGACATAATGTGGAAACAATGAGCTTGTCTTATTTAATTAGTTGGGCTATCAAACTTTATTTATTTTGAGATGAGACATTATACTTGAATCTTAGACTTGTTTATTTTTTTAAAAAAAATTTAATTAGTTTGGGCTAGATTTAGCTTGGGTTAATTATTATTTAAATTGAACTTATGTGAGGCCCATTAGGGAAACTAGGGTTTAGGCTTGGAGTCTAAATACTCTTTAGGAATAATTTTAGGGTAGACTTTTGATGATATTTTCAGCATTTTAGCTGACCTTTGGTTGCTCAATCTTGGTTCTTGATTGAACTTTCAACTCTTCAAAGAATTGACTAATCTTTGTTGTGAATTTATACTTCTTTTGCTCGTCTCCAGGTATAGTGATGCGGACAAGCCCAAAAACACCAACAATGACCCATTACATGTTCCAAATGGACCAATGACTCGGTCCAAGACAAAGACATTGAAAGACGCATTGAATGCATTGGTTTTGAAGGTTTCCACCAAGTCAGAATTGGAAGGTCCATTAGAGTATCTAGAGGAGACCCTAGTACATCTTATCCATGTGCAAAAGGGGTCCAATACAACCTTATTTGAGCCATGAAGTGAGGACAGCAAAGGAAACAAAGGAATCCTACTACAACTTGGAAACAACATGGTGGCTACCTTTCCTTTTGTTTCTAGGATTAAGGGGCTGCATGGAAGGCTATAAATAAGCCTTCAATCAGTTCTGTACTATTTTAGTTTATTCTCTTCTTCTCATGGCAGAACATAGATTTAATATTGGGGGCTTTATTTTATTTTGTTAGCTACAACCCAAGGCTTGTTTAGGCTTAATTAATACTTTGTTTTAAGCTAGGATCCAAGGCTTGTTTGGATTAAGTTATGGGCTTCTCAGATTAGAGTTTTGGGCTAGTTTTGAGTGGACCTCATATAAGTCCACATAAGGGGTCCATTAGGGTTAATTCTTCAGGAACTATTTAAACCCATGTAAGCCACAATTTCGGCAGCTTTGATGATTATTATTCTGAATTTTTTAGTTTTAACGTGTGAGAGTGATTCTTGCATTCTTCAGTTCTTGAACGAACTGAATCTGACTTATCAAAGATTAATTGGCTTCGTGGCATCATTCTGCTCATTCCAATAGTGTTGGTGCCTTGGGGCAGGTTTCCATTGTGTCACACTCCTATCAGACCTATTTTGGCTTTCCGAAATCAGATCTCAATCTTGATTATGGGTTGCGAACCACGTGATCATGAGGTCAAAGATGGACCTTGGATTATTCTTGATTATTAAACACTAATGGTGTAAGAATAAGTATGGTGTAAACTCAACATGGACCTTAATGTTTAATATTAACATGTCTTATCTTTTTATCTTACTAATTCTTAATACCTTGCTTGTTAAATGGTTAATCTAGATTTGTGTTGTATAACACCTGGTACAACAAATGCTTGACACTCTCATAGCCCAACCATATGGTATTACCTACACCTGTGCTATGAAAGGAACTTGATTTGTTGTTAACATAAGTTAGCATCATGAATTCCTGACAATATTTAAAAGTTTGGTGTTACTTAAATAAGATAATTAATATGATCATGTTAACAATTTATAATGAGCTATTAATGACAAATCATCTGATTGGAACCTCTTTTGTGTATGGTTTCTAGTTGAATAATAAGAGTTTACACTATATTTGTTTGAAATACCATTAGTGGATCCTCTAACCTTGACATTTTGTTTTATCATTGTTTAATCCTTACATTAATCTTCCATCTCAAAGTTCTCATCAACTTCTTCTTTTTTTTATTCTTTATTATTGTTGTTGTTGTTGTTGTTGTTTTATTGTTATCTATAATTTATACAATTAACCTCCCTGTGGTTCGACCCTAGTCTTGCCGAGTTATTTAATACTTCGACACTCCTGCACCTGGGAAAAGATATCAATCTTTTGGTCGTGTTAGTGATGATTCAAGATCAAATCCTTTTGAAGAGAGATAAGATAATGAGGACTAGCTCAACACCATGACCAAACACACCATCGACCATTTAGAGGTGTCAAGTGGGCCAATTAAAAGGGTTAGGGAAAGAAGCTTAAAGAAGCATTAAATGAGCTTGTTCATCATGTTTGGGTCAACATGAACTTAGGGGATCAAGTGGCGCAAATGGAGCTCAAAGAGCAGCATTTGATTCATTTAATCTAAGTGCAAGAAAGGCTCGATCCATATGCAACATAGGCCTAATGTGTTCGGCTCTATAACAACCTTGTTTGGGCAAGATTTTCTAATATAACAATGATTAAAGTCAACACTTATTCTTCTTTTTGTGCAAGGTAAATTCAACCAAATGAGATCCTTAATGAGAGAGGATTCTTTGTATTCAAAAGAAGTTTTCTAGTGTACTAAGAAAACTAAAAGGCAACATATTTGTTTTCTATGCTATGGAGGATTATTTAATGATTTGTTATCTAGGAAGGAAACTAATAAAGTCCGCAACTAAAGAGAAATGAATCATTATTTTTGTCGAAGTAAAGTAAAGAAACCAAGCTCTACAAGGAAAAGCTAGAGGCGATAACAAATATTTCCAGGAATTGATTCTCCTAGTCTATTTAGAATTTCTAAAGTCAACAATTGATCCTAGAGCTACAAGAAATGATTACTTGGCTAATGAGACTATTTAGGCTAGAAAATAAGACTCTTTTATGTTATTTTATTTGTTATTTGCGGTATCATGCTTTAGACCTTTATTTTAATTTTTGTTTTCATGTTTTGGGTTTGCATAATTAAGGGTTTGGGTCTGATTATAACAAGTCCTTATACAAGTCCACATCTCGGGTATTGTAGGGTTTAGCTTAGGTTATTACACATAAAAACATCTTTGTAACTTACATTTCAGTTTCATGTTTTTTTTCTTAACAATAATTCAGATTGTTTCATCTCTCTTTGTGAATGTGTGAGGATGAGTTTTCTTTTCTACTTTGGTCCTCTAACAAATTAAATCGACTTATTAAAAAACAATTGTCTTCGTCGTGTCATCCTCTACTTCTCGGTTACGAATTGCTATTCGTTGGGTGGGGGTTTTAAATTTCAATAGTTTTGGTGCTTATGTTCAAAGTAATCTATGTGTCACACTTTTGAACTTGATTTCTTGACTTTTCAGGAGTTGTATCGTTTACATGTAGGTTACGTGACCAAGTGCTTACGGGGTTTGCATCATTAAGTTATTTTGAGAATTGTGCTTTGTAATTTTTTTTTTTTGGTTATATATCAGTCTCATGGATTTAGTTTTTTATTTTTATTTTTGAATTTAACCTTTAACATTAGATTTGTTGAAAATAGAGCTTTGAATGTTTTTATTTTCTTTCTATGAATTTTTCCCAATCTAGTGAACCATGTCACATGTTTAAATTAACCTGAGTTGACTCGGGTCATTTTGTTTTGCCACCTTATCCAATTAATTTTTTTTTCAGTTTCATCTTTCAACATTCACTCAGTTAGAAATTGGGCTTCACAATTGTTCTTAATTTTTTTTTCTATGAGATTATCATGATCTTATGACAAAGGTTGCGGGTTTGGTAGGTTGACTCAAGTTGTCTCTATTTATTTTTTTTTGTTCTTTTTTCATTGAATATTTTTTTAATTGGGTTTCATAATTTGTTTTCTATGGGATTATCCTAATCTCATGACCTAGGTTGCGAGTTTAGTTGATTGACCAGAGTTGACTCGATTTATTGTTTTGAGTCCTTTTTTAATTGAATATTTTGTTTTCAATTCCACCCTTCAACAACTCAATTTTATTTTTTTATTTAGTTTTTTTAAAAAAATTTCATCATTCAATGTTAGGTTAAGGAATATTGTTTCGTAATTTATTTTTTAATTTGCTTTATTTGGAGTTATTCTAGTCTAATGGATTTAGTTTTTTTTTCCTCTCGATTTCAAATTTCAACATTGGATCTGTTAAAAATGGAGCTTCAAAATTGTTCTTATTTGCTTTTTGTGATTTAATATGTTAGTTCGAGTTGACTTGAGGTTTCTAGGTTATTTTTTTTATTTCATCAGTCAACACCGAATTGATGAAGATTGAGCTTTGTAATTTTTTTTATTTATTTGCTTTCTATAGAGTTATCCCGATCTAATAACTTGAATCATAAGTTTAATAAGTTAATCTGAGTTGACTCAAGTAGTTTCTTTTTCTTTTTAAATTTAATATTTTTTAAATTCATCATTCAATATTGGATTTATTAAGAATTGTCCTTTATAATTTATTTTAATTGTTTTTTTTATAGAGTTATCAAAATCTCAAAACTTTATTGCAAATTTAACAAATTAATCAATGTTGATTCAATATCTTTTTAATATTTGAAAAAAAATATCATTCATTGTCTACATATTAGTATTTAAAAAAAAATGTTCAAGATATTTAATGTTTTGTGCTTACAATTAAATTATTTTTTTTAGAAAACAAGGCTAGAACTTTTTTTTACATTTTAAAAAAATAATTCGATCACAGTGCAATGCGGTTATATTGGTGATGGAAAACAATGAAAGATGACTGAAAACTATCAGATGAATCCAGCTTCCCATGAGTACTTCTATTTGGTAAACGAGGCCTTCAACATGAAATGTGCAATATTTCTCGATGATGACCCGAGATAACGTAATCATGCAGGATCCCAGTAGCCAGAAAATATCATGCATGGTCAAACATGTCAAAATAGAGAACCAAAGAAGTCTCAAATAGCAGATAATGTCTCTTAAGAGTAGATTATGAAATTGACCCCTTAAATCATAATGACTGCCAAAACATAATACTAAAAAGAAAAGGAGCCGATTTGCAATTTGCAGCAAGAAACACAATTTGCTGCACATCCCTAAACTTGAGCTAATGCCTTGGGGGCAACTTGAAACCAGTTTCAAAATGCCCACAGTTTGAGCTGGCAAAGATGACATAAACGAGAACTAGCTAGATATATACAGGACTTCAAATGTATACAACTGACAAAATAAATAGCTCTTGTTTTCTAGCTACAATACTGGATTCCCAGTGCACTTGCTACACAACCAAATTAAGCGCTTCTCGACTTTGAGAGACAAGAAGATCTCCCTTGCGCTAGGTTTCTTGAATAGATCCAGAGCAGCAAAGTAGACTTCTTCCTTAACTCGTTGAATCTCATCTAGTTGCTTAATACAGTCAGCTATACTGTATCTCGCATTAATTTGCCTTATAGCAGCTGTCCTCAGCTTTGATGCAGCTGCCATCTGAAATAGACCCGCAGCAATAGCATCTTCAATGCCCTTGCGACCTCTTTTACGATTAGCAGTTGTAGCAGAAGTACCGTAGGTAGGCGGTTGATATGTGTCTTGATCATCTGCTACATCATCTGCTTCATCAGATTCTGAAGAGGATGATTCCTCTTCCATAGTGTTCAAAGGAACCTTACTGCAAGCTGAAGGAATCCCTCCCTCTTGTCTATGCTTCCCATTGGTCATTGGTTCAGAGAATATCATGCAAAGTTGTTCGTACATAGGGCAGCCACTGCTTCTTATAGTCTCAGCATCAGGGCGTTCCTAATTTGTACATTTCACAGAGTGTTTAAGGGCTGACATTCAAAGAACATAAATCAGCCTCCTGCCCCAGGTTTGGAGGAACTCCAACCCTGATAATATGCATTACAGGCTAGTACCGGAACTAGAAGTTGCATTATACATCATTTAATGGCATTATCAAGGAAGTAGTCATTGGTACCAGTTTTAGCATAATTAAATAAAAAAGACATATAAATCCAATAAATATATATCTATTGTAGCCCCAAAGTACGGGTTCAAGTAGGCTTCCTCAATCTTTAGACAGGAGAGGTTTTCAATTGCAAAAAGCAACGACAGAAAGAACATACCTTTATGTATGCAGCCCATGCTTCATCATTGGCACTAATCATCCCTGTACATTCATCCAAACTGAATTCACTTCGTTCAAGAAGTGAGCTTGCAATAGCATATTGCCTCCTCAAGACTGCATATTTGCTCTTCAACTGCTCCAAGTCCCATCTCAAACTTGTTTTCCGGTAGAATTCAGCACTCATATGCTTCCATGCTTTTTTGCCAAAAGAATTGCTAATTCTGTTCCCTCTTTGAACCTGATCAACCATCATGTCCAAAAATACCTTCGTGACATCATTTGTCCATCTAGCCCGTGGTTGTTGTTCTGGCTGCTGAGGTACTTGTCTCCTTGACCTCATAATTCGACTCACCATCTACAATTCCATTAAAAAATTTTAACTTCAAAAAAAAAAAAAAAAAAAACCCTCTGATCATGAAAGGCAACACTTTGCAAGGCTATACAGAAAACCCAGATCATACATGGAGCAATATTCAAGATTTTTCAAAACACACCCTTTAAATGGCCATTGGAAGAGATGATATCAAATGCCCATCAGCTTAAACGTGAGCGTAAGAGGTAAAAAAGTTGAATACTACTAACTACTTTTCCACTCTAAACACATGATTAACTTTTCAGCAAAGCAAGTACTGCCTTGTTTTTACAAGATCATGTTAACAAGTTATCAACAAAACAAATTAGCGAAGTTCAGTATTTTACATTGAAAATATAAATGGACTCCATCATCTCCATTATCAAGAAACAATTCCTATGCATAAAAGTGGTCTCCCCATGTCATCAACAGCGAGGAATTGATCAAAGAATGACAATATTTTAGTGAATATACTTGAAAAAGGATCACTAAGCTCAAATTTATTCTTAAGTCCCAAGAAATAACCAAAATCAAGTCTGCCAACTGATAACAGTATCCATCAGAAAGTAGAGAAGTAAAATTATCCAAATCAAGAACACTACATGCATCGATCTCATAAACATGAATTTAAAAAATTCAACACTCAACTTATCAAAACCAGGTAAAATTGAGCTCATTTTTATTAACCTTTGTTAAAAGCAATGGAATAAAAAACACCCACTAAATTAAAAGAACTGAGAGATACAATTTACCTTAAAAGAATGATCTATCTTTCAGCAAATTAGTTGGGAATTATGTAGAAGCACATAGCGCTTCGAAATCTCCCAATTCTAAAACACGCTGCTTCGTTCTTGAAGATTTTTTAGACGAGACTGCTGTTAGGCTAGTTTACACTTCAGTGGGCTTTCCTTATTGAGTGATTTGGGCTTTCTATCTGTTGGGGCCTACGGGCTAGGTCCGAGGCCGACGTACATTATACAGCAACAGCAGGACAAAAGGTTATACAATTTAGAATTTGTACTCCATTATTGGCCTCTGTTGGCCACCTATGTGGGTCAAATTATTATTATAATTTAACGTAAAAAAATTATTCAATGGATTATGTGCTTTATAATAAAAAATAATAATTATAAAATCAATATATAATGCATATTGAATGATATAGTTTTTAAATATTGATATGGCAAGACATATTTGATGATATTTTGTTTTTAAATATTAAGGCTGTGATATATTAGATCGATTTGAAATAGCCTATTAAACCTACGAATTAGTTCATAAGAGCATAATAACCTTATAAAAAGCAAATCAAAATACACTATGAATGTCAATTCCCAATCAATCCAATGTTGAAAGAAAACAAATATATATATATTCAATTAAAAAAGCACAAAAAAAAAAACCATATGAGTTTACCCACCAACCTCGTAACCTAGGTCATGAGATCGGGAAAACCTTATAAAAAAAAATATGAAGCCCAATTTCTAACTAACTCAAGGTTGAATGATGAAATTGAAAAAAATAATTAATAAAAAGTAAAAAAAAAAAAAACAACTCAAGTTAACCTATTAAATATGTGACCTAAGTCATGAGACAAGATGACTTCATAAAAAGAAAATAAAAAAATTATAAAGCTCTATTTCCAACAAGTCCAATGTTGAAGGTCAAAATCAAGAGAAAAATAATTAAATCTATGAAACCCGGATACCTCTACTAAAAGTAAATAAAAAAAATTATGAATCTCAATTTCCAAACAACCTAATATTAAAAGATAAAATTGAAAAAAAAAAACTAATGAGGATTAGCCCACCACCAAACTTAATCATGCCAAAGATCCATTGAAGGTGTTGATGTGAATCTCGTGATCACGCAACCCACACACAAAGACAGCAATTCCCGGAAAGCCAAGTAAATCAGGATTGATAGGAGTGTGATACAAAGATAACTTGTACCTAAGCACCAACACTATTGGAAAACGGAGACCCCCACCCAACGGATATTGATTCGTGAATGAGAAGTATAAGAATGACGCCACGAAGACAGTTGTTCTTCGATAAGTCGTTTTTCAGTTCTTTAGAGAACCATGAAAGGGAGATTATCTCACCAACACACACACACACAAAGTGCAGCAAACAAGAAGTTTTATTAATCTGAATTGTCTAGCCTTACATCTCTGGTCATGCCTTTATTTATAGTGACTGCAAACTAAAATAAACCCTAATGGACCCCTTATGTGGACTTATATGATACCCACTTACAATTAAACCCAAATAATATAAATAAATCAAAAACTAAGAAGAAAATAATAATAAAATAAATAAATCCAAATTTAAAATCTTAAATATGATAGGATCAGATTTGTTGCCCTTTAGAAGTCCCATATAAGCTAGGAGAATCAAGGTAGAATTAGTTCTGAAATCTTCTTTTCTTTTTTGTAGCTAGGATGAATAAGGAATCCTTGTAAGAAAAGGATTCTGAAACATTTATAAATCCTTGTCACACTTGAAAACTATGTTGCAGCCCATTAAAGATCTTTGTAAAATTAGAAGATTTCCAAAATAAGCTGCCACTTCCTTTTAGGAAAAGAATCCTAGTCAAATAGGAAGTCCACAAGTCAAAAGAAAGTGAATAACAAAACTCGTACAGCCTCTGTTGACCCGTATTTGGATGTCTTGCTGAACTCTGATTGACATGATATTTTAACCTAAGGTAGGAAAACATGTCAGGAGCCTCTACGTAAAATTTCAGCCCAATCCAATGGTAGGATTGAAAATTACGACTATTGCCGTAAAACTGGATAGTTGCACATTTTACGTCAAGATCCGAATTTGACCTGTTTGGATCGTATTAGGTGTCTAGTGTGTCCATTACAAAATTTAGGGCAAAGAAGCTTAAAAAGGTATTGAATAAGGCTTGTTCAGAACAAATTGATCAAGATGGACCTAGAGGAGCTTGGGATGCCTAGGAAGCATGAAGGACAACCTCTAATTCAAGCCTAAGAATAGCCCAATTCATGTGGATCAAAGGGTTGCCAAATCTGATTTCCTAAGCTAGGAAGGATTAATTAACGATTCTCCTAGTTTAGGAAGGAAACTAAATTGGCAGGTATAAAAGAATGAGATTTTGTTCATTAATTATCCATCCAAAATAAGAAAATCAAGCACAAAAAGGCAAGAAGACTTCATAGTTAATTTCACATTCGGATCAGATTCCCTATCTATTTGAGACTTCTTAGGGGTGGAAAATCTAATTCTAGAATATCTAGGATATTAATTTCAGATTTTTATTATTTTATTATTTTCTTCTTAGACTTTGGTTTCTTATAACTTATTTTGGTCAATTGTAAATGGGTCTCATATAAGTCCACATAAAAGGGGTCCATTAGGATTTATTTTAGTCCATAAGGGTTATTTCTGTTATTGTCCAAAATATATCAGTAGTATAAAAAAATGAGAAAAGATAAGAGAAAAGGTCGTTAAAAAGACAGTTATTTGATTCTGTTATAGAAAACTAAACAAGGGGAAATTAGATCAATCAACTTGGAATTAGCTCAAATTTTATACTCTGATTATTGGGGTCCTAATCACACTAGATATTAATTTTGGGATCAATTGGATGTTGTTTTCTTAGGTTTTTAATCTTAGGTCTAATTCATAACGTTTATGTGTTAGCATATCAAACCTTATTGTAAATTATTTGATGCGAACCTCGTGATCACGTGGTCATGCAACCCACGTGCAAAGACATCAATTCCCGGAAAGCCAAGTAAATCAGGTTTGATAGGAGTGTGACACAAAGATAACTTGTACCTAGGCACCAACACTATTGGAAACGAAGACCCCCACCCAACGAATATTGATTCGCGAACGAGAAGTATAAGGATGACGCCACGAAGCCAGTTGTTCTTTGATAAGTCATTTTTAGTTCCTTAGAGAACCAAGAGAGATTATCTCACCAACACACACACATAAAGTGCGGCAAACAAGAAGTTTTATTAATATGAATGGTCTAACCTTACATGTCTGGTGATGCCCTTATTTATAGTAACTGCAAACTAAAATAAACCCTAATGGACCCCTTATGTGGACTTATATGATGTCCACTTACAATTAAACCCAAATAATATAAATAAACCAAAAACTAAGAAGAAAATAATAATAAAATAAATAAATCCGAATTTAAAATCCTAATTATGGTAGGATCAGATTTGTTGCCCTTTAGAAGTCCCATATAAGTTAGGGGAATCAAATCTGAAGGTGGAATTAATTCTGAAATCTTCTTTCCTTTTTGTAGCTAGGATGAATAAGGAATCGTTGTAAGAAAAGGATTCTGAAACATTTATGAATCCTTGCCACACTTGGAAACTATGTTGCAGCCCATTAAAGATCTTTGTAGAATTAGGAGATATCCAAAATAAGTTGCCACATCCTTTTAGGAAAAGAATCCTAGCCAAATAAAAAGCCCACAAGTCAAAAGGAAGTAAATAACAAAACTCCTACAGCCTCTGTTGACCCGTGTTTGGATGCCTTGACGAACTCCGATTGACATGATATTTTAACCCAACATAGGACAACATGTCAGGAGACTCCACGTACAATTTCAGCCCGATCCAATGGTAGGATTGAGAATTATGACAATTGCCATAAAACTGAATAGTTGCACATTTTACGTCAAAATCCGAATTTGACCTTGCCTGGATCGTATCATTCCCTCTCTCTTCAAGATGATTCATCCTTGAATCACCAACAAGTTGAATGGACAATTCCTTAGCCTCATTTTGAAGCCTTTGGAATTCTTTTCTTGCCAACAATCGTCGCCAACAACTTTGGATGAAAGTAGCAACCGTTCTATTTTGTATTTCATCATTGCAACATTTTTTCTCCTCTCTTTCTGAAGCTCGTTGCGCATTGACTGCTGCCGTTAACACATCAAGTCCTTGCTTCATCTCCCCGAGAATACGAGATAGACTCTTTAGAACACTAATCTCTTTATTTCTATCCCTTTGATACCACCTCTCCTTTTGAATCCTCCTTTTCTTTTGCCATAACACCTCATAAAAATACATGAAATCCCTTCGGTTTCTAGGCTGCTGAAAACCTTCCCGATAGCCTATGGTCTCATCCTTAAAACCACCATCACCATTATCATCAACGTCCTCCACAAAATCCTCATAATCATCCCACTTTGGCCTTTCAGCCCCACTGCCATGGTATGATTTCAATTCAGCCCCAACCTTTCTCACATCTTTGGTACATGTTCTAGCCATATTACCATGTTTTTCCACCTTCTCAAGTCTGTCACACACGTTCCCCGTCGTGAAATTCATTCTTTCCATCATCTTCGTCATGGCTTGCATTTGGAATTTAAGTTCTACATCGGGAGGGCACGGTGTGTTGTTTTGTTCTGACATAGTACCTGCAAAAATTGGTTAGTGGAAAAAAAAAATACCCACATCGCTCGTGTTTCGCTCAAACACTCTTAATATCCCCACACGCTCACACCTCTCATCTCACCTTCTTGTGGTTCTTGGAAAACTCAAACCAACACCAATAGAACCAATCTTAGCAGCGCAATCCAAATATGTATATATGACTCAAGAGGCAAGAAAAACCAGAAAAACAACAAAAAGCAAAACTGCGATGATAGTCTGCGAGTCTATCCAAAATATGAACGAAACTGAAGACTCAAATAAAAAAACAGAAATAAAATATGAAAAATGTTGAAACAACCCCCTGGATATGATGAAAATAAACTAAAAGAAATGAAAACAACAGAGAGAAACTGAATTTCAAAAGTTGACGCAAAACAGACTCGTTTACGACGAGTTAAGTTCGAATCTAGAACCTAAAGTCAATGATGTCCAATTGAGCTAAAATTTCAGATATAGTGCTCTACCAACCCAAATAGATAGAATATGAAATTTGAGCAATTTACGATAAGGTATGATAGACTGACGCAAAAACGTTATGAATCAGACCTAATTAGACCCGAATTTGAAACCCAAAGCAAACGATATTCAATTGACCCCAAAATCAAAATGTGGAGCGATTAGGGTCCCATTAATAACAGAATCAAATTTGAGATCATTCCAAGTTGATTTGGTTAAAGTTTCCTTTGTTTAGTTTTCTAGGGCAAAAACAAACGAATGCCTTTTTGAATGACTTTTTTCTTTTCTTTTCTTTTATTTTCTTTTTGTTTTTTTTTATGTCACTGATATATTTTGGTCAGGAACCAAACAAAATAACTTTTTTTTATATGATACAAAATCAAGAGAAGAAGAAATTGGACACTAAGGAATTTTTTTTTTTTTTGCAGAAACAATAAGAACGAAAAATTTCAGAAGGATATAACCTGATTAATGGAGCCAAGCTCTAATACCAAATGATGTGAACCTCGTGATCACATGGTCACGCAACCCACATGCAAAGATACTAATTCCCGGAAAGTCAAGTAAATCAGGTTTGATAGGAGTGTGACACAAAGATAACTTGTACCTAGGCACCAACACTATTGGAAACGGAGACCCCCATCCAACGAATATTAATTCGCGAATGAGAAGTATAAGGATGACACCACGAAACCAATTGTTCTTTTATAAGTTGTTTTCAGTTGTTTAGAGAACCATGGAAGGGAGATTATCTCACCAACACACACACACACAAAGTGCGGCAAACAAGAAGTTTTATTAACACACACACACATAAAATCCTAAATATGATAGGATCAGATTTGTTGCCCTTTAGAAGTCCCATATAAGCTAGGAGAATCAAATCTGAAGGTGGAATTAATTCTGAAATCTTCTTTCTTTTTTATAGTTAGGATGAATAAGGAATCCTTGTAAGAAAAGGATTCTGAAACATTTATGAATCCTTGCCACACTTGGAAACTATGTTGCAGCCCATTAAAGATCTTTGTAGAATTAGGAGATTTCCAAAATAAGCTGCCACATCCTTTTAGGAAAAGAATCCTAGCCAAATAGGAAGCCCACAAGTCAAAAGGAAGTAAATAACAAAACTCGTACAACCTCTGGTGACCCGTGTTTGGATGCCTTGACGAACTCCGATTGACATGATATTTTAACCTAATATAGAAAAACATGTCAGGAGACTCCACATAAAATTTCAGCTCGATCCAACGGTAGGATGAGAATTATGACGATTGCCGTAAAACTAGATAGTTGCATATTTTACGTCAAAATCCAAATTTGACCTTGCCTGGATCGTATCATTATTCAAATTTAATATGCTATCTATTTGGGTTGAAGTAGCACTATATCTCAAATTTTAACTCAATTGGACATCATTTGCCTTAGGTTCCAGATTCAGATTTAACTTATCATAAACGGGTCTATTTTTACGTCAACTTTTGAAACTTGTTTTGTTTCTGTTGTTTTCATTTTTTACAGTATATTTACAACCATATCTAAAATATTGGGCTTTGTTCCATCATATTGCATACTTTGTTCTTATTTTCATTCAAGTCTTTAGTTTTGTTCATATTTCGGTTAGATTTGCTTGCTAGTTGCGAGACTATCATCGCAATTTTGTTTTGCTTGTTTTTGGTGTTTTTATTGCTTCTTGAGAGTCTTATACACATATTTGGATGGTGCCACTGAGTTGGTTCTATTTGGTGTTGGTTTCAGTTTTGTAAGAGTTGAAAAAAGGTGAGGCAAGGGGAAAAGCCTAATTTTGAGTGAAACACGAGCGATGTGAGGATATTTTTATTGCACTAACCAAGTTTTGCAGGTACTATCATGTCAGATCAAAACAACACACCACCCGCTCCTAAGGGTGAACTTAATTTCCAAATTCAAGTTAGGTGAAGATAATGGAGAGGATGAATTTTGTGATGGGGAACATGTGTGGCAAACTTGAGAGGGTGGAGAAACGTTCTAATGAGGTCGGTACAAGTACCCAAGACATGAGGAAGGTTGGGGCTAATCCAAAATTAAACAATGACAGTAGGGCCAAAAGACCAAAGTGGGCTAATTATGAGGAGGACGTTGATGATATTTGTGTGGTTTTAAGGATGAGACTATAGACTATAGAGAAGGTTTATGGTAGCCCAAAAACTAAAGGGGTTTTGGAATAGAATCGAGGGCCAATTCAACCAAAGGGGAAATTTTTGTAACTTTAAGGGAAATGATGATGTAGATGATGATTTAGATGTATCAAACTAAAAAGATCTACTTTTCAAGGTAAAAATGATCCCAAGATGTATTTGGAGTGAGATAAAAAGGTGGATTGGATTCTTGATTGCCATAAATATTCGAGGCAAAGAGGGTGAAAGTGGTAGTCATTGAATTCATAAATTACACACTGAGTTGGTGGGATGTGATCAGTATGAAGGAGAGTGGAGAAAGGCTAATATCAACATGGAAAAAGATGAAAGTGTTGATGAGGAGGTGATTTATGCCTAACTATTATAGAGATTTGTATATGAAATTACATGGTTTGAATCAGGGTTCTAAGTCTGTGAATGAGTATTTTAATGAGATTGAGATCACAATGATTCAGGCTAATGTTATTGAGAATATGAAAAGTATTATGACTAGATTTCTTAATGGGTTGAATTAGGGACATTACTAATGTTGTAGAATTACAATATTATGTGAAATTAAAGGACATGGTGCACAATATAAGAACGAAGGTGGAGAGGCAAATAAAGAGAAGGTGGCCTCGATTTCATTGGTTAGGAATTATCTTGATCAATTTCAGGTTGCTTTAGGTTTATCCCCAAATCTTGAAGAGTACTATGTTCTTGTGTGGTGTTGAGCCTAATACTAAACTGCAACTTCTTGGTGCTCTTGGTTTCAGGGAAGGAAAATTATCGGTTAAGTATCTTGGTGCTCCTCTTATTACTATAAAGTTATCCTCTTATGATTGTTTAATTCTTGTGGACAGAATCATGGCTAAAGCTAGGAGTTGGTTGAACCGCTATCTTTTTTATGCAAGTAGACTTCAACTTCTCAGCTTCATCCTCTTCTATATTCAAGTGTATTGATCTTGTCTTTTTATTCTTCCAAAGGTTGTCACTGAGAAAATAACCTCTTTATTAAGGTCTTTTTTTATGGAATAGTAGTGATCTTTCTTATAGTAATACAAAAGTTATTTAGGATACAATTTGTTTACCTAAAGAGGAAGGGGGTTTGGGTGTCAAAAATCTTGAGGTGTGGAACCGGGTAGCCATGGTTAAACATTTATGATTTATTATTAATCCAACCAAATCTATGTTGTCTTTCTGGATATCTTCTTATATGTTACGTGGTAGGAGTATTTGGGAGATTCCTTGCCTTGAAAACTGGTTTAGAGTTGAAGAAAGATTCTTAGTCTTCGTGGTGATATTCAGAAATTTATCGGTTCTATTTCCAAACAACCTAATATAAAATTTTTATAAATAAAAAAAATTATGAAGCTCAATTTTCAAATAACCTAATATTAAAAGATAAAATTGAAAAACAAAACTAATGAAGATTAGCCTGCCACCAAGCTTAATCATGACAAAGACCTATAAGAGCTAGGGTGATACGATTTAGCCCTGTGATACGACCCAAGTAAGGTCAGATTTGGATTTTGGTGTAAAAAGCGCCATAGTCCAGGTTTACGGCAATAGTTATAATTCTCAATCTGACCGTTGGATCAAGCTAATGTTTTGTGTGGACTCTCTAGACATGTTTTGCTACTTTGGATTTAAAATTCAAGTCAATCGGAGTTCGAGAAGGCACCGCAATACTGGTCAATAGAGGCTGTACAAATTTTGTTATTTACTTCCATTTGACTTGTGGACTTCCTATTTGGTTAGGATTCTTTTCCTACAAGGATGTGGCAGCTGGTTTTGGGAATTTCCTAGTTCCACAAGGATCTTTAATGAGCTGCAATATAATCTACAAGTGTAGCGATAATTCATTAATGTTTCAGAATCCTTTTCTTATAAGGATTCCTTATTCATCCTAGCTACACAAGGAAAGAAGGGCTGATGTTATTTAATGACAGATTAGTTATTTTTATTATTTTCTTTCATGTTTGGGCTTAATTAAAACTTTGTTTTGAGCTAGGGTCCAAGGCTTGTTTGGATCAGGTTATGGGCTTTTCAGTTTAGGATTTCTGGGTCAGTTTTGTTTTGGGGTCAGTTCAGCCCATAAGGGTAGATCCATTAGGGTTACTTTTAAGAACTATTTAAACATATGTAACCTAAATTTCAGCAGCTTTGATGATTATTACTTCTAAATTTTTCAGTTTTAACGTGTGAGAATGATTCTTGCATTTTTCAGTTCTTGAACGAACTGAATCTAATTTATCGAAGATTAATTGGCTTCGTGGCGTCATTCTACTCATTTCAATAGTGTTGGTGCCTTGGGGTAGGTTTCCATTGTGTGACACTCCTATCAGATCTATATCGGGTTTCCAGGATGAGATCTCCTTGATTGTGTGACCACGTGATCACGAGGTTCGCATCATACGGCCAAAAAGCTTAAAGAGACATTAAATCAGCTTGTTTAGAACATATGAAGCAAGATGGACCTAGAGGAGCTTGGGACGCGTAAGAAGTATGAAGGACAACCTCTAATTAATCTAATCTAAGTCCAATAAGAGTCCAATTCTTGTGGATGAAAGGGTTGCCAGATCTGATTTCCTAAGCTATGAATGATTAATTAATGATTCTCCTAATATAGGAACAAAACTAAATTGGTACATATAAAAGAAAGATTTTCTTCATTAATTGTCCATACAAAATAAAGAAACTAAGCACAACAAGGCAAGAAGACTTTAGAATTAATTCCACATTCATATCAGATTCCTTAGTTTATTAGGAACTTCTTAGAGGTAACAAATCTGATTTTAGCATATTTAAGATATTAATCTTATTATTTTCTTCTTAGTCTTTGGTTTATTATTACTTATTGGGTCAATTGTAAGGGGGCCTTATATAAGTCCACATGAGAGGGGGTCCATTAAGATTTATTTTAGTCTAGAGTCGGTATAAATAAAGTGATAATGACTTCTTTGTTGCACTTGAGGGGCAACAAAATTGAGATTAATAAAAACTTCTTTATTGAACCTTGTTGTGTGAGTTGGTGAGATATTGATGCGAACCTCGTGGTCACGCAACCCACAATCAAGATTGAGATCTGATCCCGGAAAGTCGAAATAGGTCTGATAGGAGTGTGACACAATGGGAACCTGCCCCAAGGCACCAACACTATTGGAATGAGTAGAATGACGCCACGAAGCCAGTTAATCTTCGATAAGTCAGATTCAGTTCGTTCAAGAACTGAAGAATGCAAGAATCACTCTCACACGTTAAAACTGAAAATTTCAGAATAATAATCATCAAAAGCTGCCGAAATTATGGCTTACATGAGTTTAAATAGTTCTTGATAAATTAACCCTAATGGACCTCTTATGTGGACTTATATGAAATCCACCCAAAACTGGCCCAAAACCCTAAACTGAAAAGCCCATAACCTGATCCAAACAAGCCTTGGATCCTAGCTCAAAACAAAGTTTTAATTAAGCCCAAACATGAAAGAAAATAATAAAAATAACTAATCTGTTATTAAATACCACTAGCCCTTCTTTCCTTGTGTAGCCAAGATGAATAAGGAATCCTTATAAGAAAAGGATTCTGAAACATTAATGAATCATTGCCACACTTGTAGATTATATTGCAGCTCATTAAAAATCCTTGTGGAACTAGAAAATTCCCAAAACCAGCTGCCACATCCTTGTAGGAAAAGAATCATAACCAAATAGGAAGTCCACAAGTCAAATGGAAGTAAATAACAAAATCCGTATAGCCTCCGTTGACCTGTATTGCGGTTCCTTCCCGAGCACCGATTGACTTGCATTTTTAACCCAAGGTAGTAAGATATGTCTGTAGAGTCCACATAAAATATTAGCCCGATCCAACGGTCGGATTGAGAATTATGATTGTTGCCGTAAACCTGGACTGTTGCGCTTTTTACGCCAAAATCCGAATCTAACCTTACTTGGGTCTTATCACAGGGCTGAACCGTATCATTCCCTCCCTCTTTAAGAAGATTCGCCCTCGAATCTTGAATTGGATTAATAGCGACTTTAGTAGCCTCTTGGTTTAGCCTTCGGAATCCCCTTATTGCTAACACCTTTCTCCAACAACACTGTATAGAAGTAGCACTAACAAGAATTTCAAATAAGCACGCCGTACTAACCACTTGCGTACATACTTTTGAATGATAATCACAGCGACTCTCCTTCGTCTTTCATCCTTTTGGTGTTGTACCTCTTTTTCCCATGAAGCTTCAAGATCATAGAATAATCTTCTACACTTATCAACTTCTCGTTCTAGAACCCCCAAACCATGGCTTAGTATTTCGCATCGTTGATCTACAATCCTCCTCTGTTCCCTCTCCCTTAGTGAATACATGACACAGATAGGGGAAAAAAAAACAAGAAGACGACGAAAAGAATAGAGTTTTATAACAAGAAGAACACTGATTTAGATTCGAGATTACGAATCTGACTTTTGTTTGGACCAGAACTTATCGGGAAAAAAAACAAACAAATGCGAAAAGTGATGAAAATGACTCAAACAACAACCAAATATCAAAATATGATGATAGTATAATGGCAGGAATGAAATAAACAGAAACAAAACAAGTTTTGAAAGATAACACCAAACAGACCCGTTACGACAAAACAAGACCCAGTTCAGGAACCTAAAGAAACCGATATCCAAATGACATTGAATTTAATTTGTAATACTAAAATACTATGAAATCACCAAAAATCAATTTATAGGTCGTTCTCTTATTTCTAGGTACTCAAACTCCTTGTATGATCAGTTTGCGGCAAAATTGAACCTCCAATTAAAACCTCCAGAAGCCGGTATCAAAATATGCCCAAATTTAATATATGGTGCGATCTCATACCCAATACACATAATATGAAGTTTCAATTGATTCTAAGGTGTTTTGCTTATGGTTCACTAATAGTAGTGTTTCTACGGCAGAATTGAACCTCGAATTAAAACCTCAAGAAAACAATATCAGAATAAGCCCAAATTTCACATTTGATGCATTATCACCGCCAATAGACTGAATATGAAATTAAATTGATTCTGAGGTGGTTTGCTTATGGTTCACCAAGATTTGTGTTTCTGCGGCAAAAAATTGAATGATCCTTCAAATTTCTACTAATCACTCTTTTTCTCTATTTCTTTCTGTTTTTTTTCTTTTTAATAAACTGATATGATTAGAGACAATAATCAAAAGAAATATAATTTTTTTTTTGCTTAGATGACATAGACTCGAAAAACAAGAAGTTGGACGCAAACACTGAAAAACTTAAGGGAATACTAAAGAAAAACGAAAATAACAGAACGATATGACCTTGTTTCGGAGCCTAGCTCTGATACCAACTGATGCAAACCTCGTGATCAAAAATTAAGAAGAAAATAATAAAAATAATGAAAATCCAAAAATTATCATCCTAAATATGCTAGAATTAGATTTGTGACCCTTAAGAAGTCCTACACAAATTAGGAAAAATCTGATTTGAAAAATTTGTGTTGCTACCTCTCTTTGATGTCCTTGATTACCTTGGATTTCCTTGTTTAACTTGAACAAATAAGAAAACAAATTTCCTCCTTGCTGATTTAATTACTTTCCTTCCTAAGTTAGAAAAAACATTAAATAGTTGATGCGAACCTCGTGATCACGCAACCCACACGCAAAGACACCAATTCCCGGAAAGCCAAGTAAATCAGGTTTGATAGGAGTGTGACACAAGGATAACTTGTACCTAGGCACCAGCACTATTGGAAATGTAAACCCCCACCCAACGAATATTGATTCGCGAACGAGAAGTATAAGGATGACACCACGAAGCCAGTTGTTCTTCGATAAGTCATTTTCAGTTCTTTAGAGAACCAAGGAAAGGACATTATCCCACCAACACACAACAAGTGCAGCAAAGAAGTTTATTGATATGAAAATTGTGTAACCTTACATGTTTGGTTATGCCTCTATTTATACTGACTCTAGACTTAAAGAAACCCTAATTGACCCCCCTTAGATGGACTTATATGAAGCCCACTTACAATTGACCCAAAAAAGTAATAATAACCCAAAAACTAAGAAGAAAATAATAAAAATAATAAAAATCCGAAAATTACCATCCTAAATATGCTAGAATCAAATTTGTGTTGCTGCCCCCTTTCCTTTGATGTCCTTGATTAGCTTGGATAAATTTCCTTCTTTGTTGCTGATTTAATTACTTTCCTTCCTATGTTAGGAAAATCATTAAATAGTCCTCCCCTCTTTAGAAATAAGATATCACCAACTTCCTTACTTAATTAGGAGAATAAATTGCTGGCTCTTTATCCTTGTAGCATTAGGAAATAAAACAAGCCTAACAAGGCTGGTATTGGGCCGGACATATCAACCCCTTGTTCCACATGAATTGGGCTCTTCTTGGACATGAACTAGATGGATTAAAGGCTGTTCTTCATGCTCCTTAAATGTCCCAAGCCCTTCTAGGTCCATCTTGCTCCATAAGTTCTGAACAAGCCCATTCAATGCTTTTTTAAGCTTCTTTGCCCTAGCTCTTGTGATTGGCCCAATTGGCACCTCCAATGGATCGTTGGCATGATTACGCTTGGTGTTGGGTTGATCCGCATCATCCCCTCTCTCTTCAAAAGGATTCGACCTCGAATCATCACCTACATCAAACAAAGTAAGATCGGAAACATTAAAGGTAGCACTAACACCATACTCACCTGGAAAATCAACTTTATAAGCATTGTCATTGATCCTCTCAAGGATCTGAAATGGCCCATCTCCTCGTGGTTGTAGCTTTGATTTCCTATGGGCCGGAAATCTCTCCTTGCGCATATGTACCCAAACCCAATCGCCGGGCTGAAAGACAACATGTTTGCGCCCCTTATTAGTTTTGGTCGCATACACAAGATTCCTCCTTTCAATCTGTTGTCGCACACTCTCATGGAGTGTCTTCACCACCTGTGCTTTACGATTACCATCCAAACTAACCCTTTCATCAATAGGCAAAGGAATCAAATCCATTGGAGTTAAAGGGTTAAACCCATACACAATTTCAAATGGTGAAAATTCAGTAGTAGAGTGCACACTACGATTATATGCAAACTCTATAAATGGCAAACAATCTTCCCAATTCTTTAAGTTCTTTTGAATGATAGCACGCAAAAGTTGTGTTAAGGTCCTATTAACTACTTCAGTTTGTCCATCTGTTTGGGGGTGACAAGTAGTTGAAAACAACAGTTTAGTACCCAATTTTCCCAATAACACCTTCCAAAAATAGCTAAGGAACTTAACATCTCTATCAGAAACAATGCTCTTAGGGACCCCGTGAAGTCGTATTATCTCCCTAAAGAACAAATCAGCAATGTTAGTGGCATCATCGGTTTTATGACATGGAATAAAGTGTGCCATCTTTGAAAACCTATCAACAACTACAAAGATTGAATCCCTACCCCGTTTTGACCTAGGTAACCCTAAGACGAAATCCATCGAAATGTCTACCCATGGCTCCTTAGGTACAGGTAAAGGGGTGTACAAGCCATGTGGTTGAGTCCTAGACTTTGCTTTCCTACAAGTTATGCATTTATCACATATGCGATGCACATCCCTTTTCATTTTAGGCCAATAAAAATGCTCATGCAACACATCCAAAGTCTTAACAACACCAAAATGCCCCATCAAACTGCCCCCATGTGCTTCACGTACAAGCAATTCATGCATAGAACTTAATGGAACACACAATCAACTCTCTTTAAACAAATATCCATCAAGTCTATAAAACTTCCCAAAAGCCGAAGTTTCACAAGCATTGTAAACATTAGCAAAATCACTATCATCCTTGTACAATTCTTTTGTGTGTTCAAATCCTAGAAATCTAGCATCCAAAGTAGATAAAAGAACATACCTGCGCGAAAGTGCATCAGCCACAATGTTTTCTTTTCCTTGCTTATACTTGATCACATACAGAAATGTTTCAATAAATTTCACCCATTTGGCATGTCTCCTACTCAACTTACCTTGCCCTTTCAAGTGCTTCAATGATTCATGATCAGAATGTATCACAAACTCCTTGGGCCACAGGTAATGCTGCCACGTCTCTAGAGTTCTTACCAAGGCATAGAGCTCATTGTCATATGTAGGGTAATTCAAAGCTGCCCCATTAAGTTTTTTCGCTGAAATACGCAATGTGCCTTTTATCCTGCATTAACACAGCTCCTATACCAATACCTGATGCATCACATTCAACTTCAAAAGCTCTCGTAAAGTCTGGCAAAGCTAAAACAGGTGCCGAACAAAGTTTATCTTTCAACAAATTAAAAGCCTTATCTTGTTCATCATTCCATTTGAATCCAACAAACTTTTTAACAAATTTCAATTAAAGTGCAGCAATAGTACTAAAATCCTTCACAAACCTTCTATAAAAACTCGCAAGTCCATGAAAACTCCTTACCTCACTTACCGATTTTGGTGTAGGCCAATCCTGGATGGCCTTAACTTTCTTCTTGTCCATCTCGATACCCTGCGCAGTTACGACATAGCCAAGAAACATAATTTTTTCCCATACAAAAGGTACACTTCTTAAGATTAGCATATAATTGCTCACTACGCAACACACTAAGTACATTACGCAAATGATCAAGATGCTCATTTAAGTTTTTGTTATAGATCAAAATGTCATCAAAATACACAACAACAAAACTTACCTATAAACGCACGCAATACATGATTCATTAAACGCATAAACGTGCTAGGCGCGTTCGTAAGTCCAAACGGCATGACTAACCATTCATACAACCCATGCTTAGTCTTAAATGCAGTTTTCCACTCATCACCCTCTTTCATCCTAATCTGATGGTACCCACTTTTTAGATCAATCTTAGAGAAAATACATGATCCATGTAACTCATCTAGCATGTCATCAAGCCTAGGAATAGGATGTCGATACTTTACCGTTATGTTATTGACGGCACGACAATCAACACACATCCTCCATGTTCCATCCTTTTTAGGCACAAGTAGCACTAGCACAACACAAGGACTCATACTCTCACGAATGTAACCCTTCATCATCAACTCATCTACTTGCCTTTGAAGCTCCTTTGTCTCCTCGGGGTTGCTTCTATAGGCTGGACGGTTAGGAATCGAAGCTCCAGGCACAAGGTCAATTTGATGTTCAATCCCCCTTAATGGTGGTAATCCATTAGGGATGTCTTCAGGAAATACATCATCAAACTCCTGCATCAAAGAAACAGCCACACTAGGAATAGCAGAATCAAGATCGTTAGTGTTAAAAATAAGCCTCCTTATACACAAGTAAGATCATTGGCTTATTAGTGAAAAATACAGATCTGATTTGAGATCCTTTTGCATAAAAATTAGGTTGTTTTCTTTAATTTTTCCACACTACTATCATCACACAAGCTTACTTTCTTCACTCCTCGGTTTTTACCTCCACTCTCAACCGGTTTTATTAATGATTTAGGTTTAGCCGAATCTGATGGTTTTTCTCTCACCATTGTCCTCACGTGAATTTTCACTCTTCCCATCCTCACATTTTCTTTTTTTAATTTGATTTTGATCATCATACACTTGTTTTGGAGAAAGAGGTACAAGAGTGATGGTTTTACCATCCTTTACAATAGTGAACCTATTTCTAAACCCATCATGAATCGCTTTCCGATCAAACTGTCATGGACGCCCCAAAAGTAAGTGACTAGCATGCATTGGGACTACATCACACAAAATCTCATCAGAATACTTCCCAATAGCAAACGCAATCAAAACCTTCTTAGTAACCCTCGCTTCACCACATTCATTCAACCATTGCAATCTATAAGGCCTCGTATGCTTAATACAACTCAGATTCAATTTCTTTGTTGCACGTGTGCGGCGGCGCGACGATCGTCCACCCTCAAGGAAAAAACGGAATATTTATTCCTGGCAAATAAGGAGAGACAAGGAATTCTTGTCTCTACAAGTGAAAACATGGACTGGGAGTCGCCACCTAGTATTCTGGTTACTAGGAACCTTAACTGGTCTTTAGAGATCGGGTACGGAGACTGGTTGCGTAAAGGGAAGGTATTAGCACTCCAACTACGCCCTACCTAAGGTAAGCTGCATTGTTTTGTCTGATAAAATCTAAAGTCGTGTTATGGTTTGTAATTGTTTGGAATACGCATTACATGTAAAGAGATACCCCAGGTTCGAGTGTTCGGAAAATAAGAAATTAAATATCCGGAATATGCATTACGTGTAATGTCATACCCCGGATACTAAGAGACCAACAAAATAAAATTTTTGTTGTTTTTGAAATTTTGGCCAATATTCTCTTGACTTTAATAAACTGGTTATTAAAGCCAAAATGCATGCTAAAACATTGTTTTTTTTGGTGTATGAAAAATACAATATGATTTTTTAGCTTTAAGACACTTGGTCGTATGCACAAAAACATTTTTTTCTCCTTTTTTTTAATTTTTTTGTATTTTTGGAAGTTTTTGATGAAAAACCGGGTAGTTTAATACCAGATTTGTATTTTTACGACATAAAAATACTACTCGATATTAATAAAAATAACATAAATCAAAAGTGGGAACATCATAAATATTTTTTTTAAAACAATAATATTTTTTCTTCTTTTTTTTAAATGGGCCGGATCAGGCCCAATTGCATGGGTTGGGCCAAACCTGGCCCATTTACATGGGCTGGCTGAAGTCCCAGCCCAGGCCCAAATGGGCTGGTTACTGTGCACATAGTAACTGGGTTACTGTGTGCACAGTAACCAGTGAATTAATTAGCCAGTTACTGTGCCCATGCACAGTAACCGGGTAATTAATTCATGGCTTGCAGAACGTGCACAATGCATGTTCTGCATGCAAGAAGATGAACAGTAAAACGAGATAAGGGGTTGAGGGCTGACCTGTGGTGGTTGTCGTCGATGGCGGAGCTGCTGGTGGCGACAGGAAGCGGCGCTGACAGTGGGGTGGCCGGCGGTGGCTCTGCGTTTTCCTTCTCTCTCTCCTTTGTTTTCTTCTCTGCTTCTTCCTTTCTCTTCTCTGCCTTCTCTCCTCTCTTCTCCCTCTTCTCCCTCTCTTTGCTCTCCCTTCTCTTCTCTTCCCCCTCTCTTGGTCTTCTCTTTTTTTTTTCCTCTTGGCCACCCTCCTGTATTTATAGGAAAACAGGGGAGGCCGACGTGGTGGGGCGGCCAACAGAGGTCGCCCCTCCACTATCCTTTAAAAGTATGCAAGTGGCTGAATTGTGGGCGTCTTATTGCCCCAAAGCCGGGAAAGAAATTAGGCAAAAAGTGGGGAAGAAAATCTTCTTCTTCCCCTGCCTCGTGCGTCCAGGGGAAGAAGAAGACCCACAGTGCTGTCAAAACGGCACTTTTTCTGGGTTTTTTTTTTTTTTGTATTTATTATTTTTTGTGTGGGGGCCCAAAAATGGGTTACAACATTCTTCACAAGGGTATCACTAGCAACATTAGCACAACTACCTCCATCAATTATCATGCTACATACCTTGTTTTGGATATGACATCGAGTGTGAAATATATTTTCCCGTTGCTGATCTATATCATCTTCTTTGATTTGCATGTTCAGCGCACGCCTTATAACCAAGGCCTCTCCCTCAACAGGATATGCAATCTCCTCATCACTGCAATCCACCAAAGGTGGCATCTCTTCACTTTCAGATTCAACCTCCCCATTGTCTCTTGTAAGCATAACTCTTCGGTTTGGACACTGAGATGCAATGTGCCCCTTCCCTAAACACTTAAAGCATTTAATATCTCTATCACGAGCAGGTTGATATTCAAATTTACCTTTCCCATCCGTATGAGTATCCTTTTTGGCCTTAGGTGGTTCGGCCCTTGTATAAGGCTTTGGTTGGGCATCCCCTTCTGTCTTAAAATTCAGCTTCCATATTGAGGAAGATGATGCCGAATTGGTCTGAAAACGTGTACTGCCCCTTCTCTTTATTTGCCTCTCCACCTTCGTTGCCATATGGACCATATCCTCCAATTCCACACAATGTTGTAATTCTACAACATTCGCAATGTCTCTATTCAGCCCATTTAGAAATCTAGCCATAGTAGCTTCCCGATCCTCAATCACATTGGCCCGAATCATGGCGATCTCCATCTCCTTGAAATACTCATCCACGGACCTAGAACCCTGATTTAAACCCTGCAATTTCATATACAAATCTCTATAATAGTGGTTAGGCACAAATCGCCTTCTCATCAACACTTTTATCTCCTCCCACGACACTACCGGCCTCTCTCCACTCCTCCTACTAATAACATTCTGATCCCACCAAATCAGTGCATAATCTGTGAATTCGATGACAACCAATTTCCGTTCTTTGCCTCCAAATAGTTATGGCAATCAAAAATCCAATCCACCTTTTTCTCCCACTCTAAATATGCCTCGGGATCGTTTTTACCTTGAAAAGCAGGTATTTTCAGTTTGATAGAATCCAAATCACCATCTAAATCAGCATGTCCCCCAACACTACGGAAATTTTCCCTTTGGCCGAATTGGCCCCTAGTTCTTCACAAGGGTATCACTAGCAACATTAGCACAACTACCTCCATCAATTATCATGCTACATACCTTGTTTTGGATATGACATCGAGTGTGAAATATATTTTCCCGTTGCTGATCTACATCATCTTCTTTGATTTGCATGTTCAGCGCACGCCTTATAACCAAGGCCTCTCCCTCAACAGGATATGCAATCTCCTCATCACTATAATCCACCAAAGGTGGCATCTCTTCACTTTCAGATTCAACCTCCCCATTGTCTCTTGTAAGCATAACTCTTCGGTTTGGACACTGAGATGCAATGTGCCCCTTCCCTAAACACTTAAAGCATTTAATATCTCTATCACGAGCAGGTTGATATTCAGATTTACCTTTCCCATCCATATGAGTATCCTTTTTGGCCTTAGGTGGTTCGGCCCTTGCATAAGGCTTTGGTTGGGCAGCCCCCTCTGTCTTAAAATTCGGCCTCCATATTGAGGAAGATGATGCCGAATTGGTCTGAAAACGTGTACTGCCCCTTCTCTTTATTTGCCTCTCCACCTTCGTTGCCATATGGACCATGTCCTCCAATTCCACACAATGTTGTAATTCTACAACATTCGCAATGTCTCTATTCAGCCCATTTAGAAATCTAGCCATTGTAGCTTCCCGATCCTCAATCACATTAGCCCGAATCATGGCAATCTCCATCTCCTTGAAATACTCATCCACGGACCTAGAACCCTGATTTAAACCCTGCAATTTCAGATACAAATCTCTATAATAGTGGTTAGGCACAAATCGCCTTCTCATCAACACTTTTATCTCCTCCCACGACACTACCGGCCTCTCTCCACTCCTCCTTCTACTAATAAAATTCTGATCCCACCAAATCAATGCATAATCCGTGAATTCGATGACAACCAATTTCACTTTCTTTGCCTCCGAATAGTTATGGCAATCAAAAATCCAATCCACCTTTTTCTCCCACTCCAAATGCCTCGGGATCGTTTTCACCTTGAAAAGCAGGTATTTTCAGTTTGATAGAATCCAAATCACCATCTAAATCAGCATGTCCCCCAACACTACAGAAATTTTCCCTTTGGCCGAATTGGCCCCTAGTTCTATTCCCAAAATCCCTTCGGTTTCTAGGCTGCCAAAAACCTTCCCGATGGCCTATGGCCTCATCCTCAAAACCACCATCACCAATATCATCAACAGCCTCCTCAAAATCCTCATAATCAGCCCACCTTGCCCTTTCAGCCCTACTGCCACTGTTTGCTTTCGGTTCAGCCCCAAGCTTCCTCACATTTTGGGTGCTTGTACCAGCCTCATTACCATGTTTCTCCACCCTATCAAGTCTGTCACACACATTTCCCATCACAAAATTCATCCTCTCAATCATTTGTGTCATGGCTTGCATTTGGAACGTAAGTTCTCCCTCGGGATGGGGTGGTGTGTTGTTTTGATCTGACATGATAATACCTGCAAAAATTGGTCAGTGGTAAAAAAAAAATATCCTCATGTCGCTCGTGTTTCGCTCAAACACTCTGAATGTCCTCACACGCTCACACCTCTCGTCTCACCTTCTTACGGTTCTTGCAAAACTAAAACCAACACCAAATAAAACCAACTTGGCAGCGCAATCCAAATATATCTATATATTTGACTCAAGAAGCAATAAAAACCAGAAAACAAGCAAAACGAAACTGCGATGATAGTCTCGCGAGTAGCAAGCGAGTCTATCCGAAATATGAACGAAACTGAAGACTCGAAAAAAAAACAGAAACAAAAAATGAAAAACGATGAAACAACACTCGGATACGTTGGATATGATGAAAATAAATGGCAAGAAACGAAAACAACAGAAAGAAAGCGAATTTCAAAAGTTAACGCAAAACAGACTCGTTTATGACGAATTAAGTCCGAATCTGGAACCTAAAGTCAATGATGTCCAATTGAGCTAAAATTTCAGATGTAGTGATCTACCAACCCAAATAGACAGAATATAAAGTTTTAGCAACTTACGATAAGGTTTGATAGACTGACGCAAAAACGTTATGAATCAGACCTTATTAGACCCGAATTTGAAACCCAAAGTAAACGATATACAACTGACCCAAAAATCAATATGTGGTGTGATTAGGGTCCCAGTAATAATAGAATCAAATTTGAGCTCATTCTGAGTTGATTTGGTCAAATTTTCCTTTGTTTAGTTTTCTGCGATAGAAATAAACGAATGACTTTTTTTTTCCTTTTTTTTATGCCACTGATATATTTTGGTCAGGAACAAAACGAAATAACTTTTTTTTTTTTCTGATATGATACCAAATCAAGAGAAGAAATTGGACACTATGGAAATTTTTTTTTTTTTCGGAAACAACAAGAAACGAAAATCTCAGAAGGATATAACCTGATTAATGGAGCCAAGCTCTGATACCAAATGATGCGAACCTCATGATCACGTGGTCACGCAACCCACACGTAAAGACATCAATTCCCGGAAAGCCAAGTAAATCAGGTTTGATAGGAGTGTGACACAAGGATAACTTGTACCTAGGCACCAGCACTATTGGAAACGTAAACCCCCACCCAACGAATATTGATTCGCGAACGAGAAGTATAAGGATGACGCCACGAAGCCAGTTGTTCTTCGATAAGTCATTTTCAGTTCTTTAGAGAACCAAGGAAGGGAGATTATCCCACCAACACACAACAAGTGCAGCAAAGAAGTTTATTGATATGAAAATTGCATAACCTTACATGTTTGGTTATGCCTCTATTTATACTGACTCTAGACTTAAATAAACCCTAATGGACCCCCCTTAGGTGGACTTATATGAAGCCCACTTACAATTGACCCAAAAAAGTAATAATAACCCAAAAACTAAGAAGAAAATAATAAAAATAATAAAAATCCGAAAATTACCATCCTAAATATGCTAGAATCAAATTTGTGTTGCTGCCCCCTTTCCTTTGATGTCCTTGATTAGCTTGGATAAATTTCCTTCTTTGTTACTGATTTAATTACTTTCCTTCCTATGTTAGGAAAAACATTAAATAGTCCTCCCCTCTTTAGGAATAAGATATGGCCAACTTCCTTACTTAATTAGGAGAATAAATTGCTGGCTTTTTATCCTTGTAGCATTAGGAAATAAAACAAGCCTAACAAGGCTGGTATTGGGCCGGACATTTCAACCCCTTGTTCCACATGAATTGGGCTCTTCTTGGACATGAACTAGATGAATTAAAGGCTGTTCTTCATGCTCCTTAAATGTCTCAAGCCCTTCTAGGTCCATCTTGCTCCATAAGTTCTGAACAAGCCCATTCAATGCTTCTTTAAGCTTCTTTGCCCTAGCTCTTGTGATTGGCCCAATTGGCACCTCCAATGGATCGTTGGCATGATTACGCTTGGTGTTGGGCTGATCCGCATCAATAGTCCTCCCCTCTTTAGGAATAAGATATGGCCAGTTCCTTACTTAATTAGGAGAATAAATTGCTGACATTTTATCCTTGTAGCATTAGGAAAAAAAACAAGCCTAACAAGGCTGGTATTGGGTCAGACACATCAACCCCTTATTCCATACAAATTGGGCTCTCCTTGGACCTGAACTAGTGAATTAAAGGTTGTCTTTCATGCTCCTTAAATGTCCCAAGCCCCTCTAGGTCCATTTTGCTCCATATGTTCTGAACAAGCCCATTTAATGCTTCTTTAAGCTTCTTTGCCCTAGCTCTTGTGATTGGCCCAATTGGCACCTCTAATGGGTCATTCTTTACGCTATCTATTGTGATTGGCCCAATTAGCACCAACAATGGGTCGTTGGCATGATTATGCTTGGTGTTGGGCTGATCTGCATCAGACCCCGTATGTGTACTTATATGAGGTCTATTCAAAACTGACCCAAACCCTAAACTGAAAAAGCCTGTAACTATTATCCAAACAAGCCTTGCATCCTAACTGAAAACAAAGTATTAATTAAGATCAAAAGCCTTGGGTTGTAGCTAACAAAATAAAATAAAGCCCCTAATATGAAATCCATGTTCTGCCATGAGAAGAATAGATGGAAGTAAAATATTACACAACTGATTCAAGGCTTATTTATAGCCTTCCATGCAGCCCCTTAATCCTAGAAACAAAAGGAAAAGGCAGCCACCCAATGTTTCAAAGCTGTAGTAGGATTCTTTTGTTTCCTTAGTTGTCCTCACCTCATGGCCCAAATAAGAGTGTATTGGACCCCTCTTGCACTTGGATAAGATGTACTAGGGTCTCCTCTTGATACTCTATTGGACCTTTCAATTCTAACTTGGTTGAAACATTCAAAACAATGCATTCAATGCCTGTGTCTTGGACCGAGTGGTTGGACCATTTGGAACATGAAATGGGTCCTTGCTAGTGTTTCTGGGCTGGTCCACATCAACATCCAAATCAAAGAAGATGATGTTGATCAACAACGGAAAAACATTTTTCACACTCGATGTCACACCCTAAACAAGGTATGTAGCATGATAATCGATGGAGGTAGTTGTGCTAATGTAGCTTTTGATACTCTTATGAAGAAATTGAATCTGAGTTACTAGGCCATATAGATTGCAATGGTTGAGTGAATGTGGTGAAGTGAAGGTTACTAAGCAAGTATTGATTGCGTTTGCTATTGGGAAGTATTCTGATGAGGTTATGTGTGATGTAGTCCCAATGCATGCTAGTCACTTACTTTTAGGACATTCATGGCAGTTTGATCGAAAGCAATTCATGATGGGTTTAGAAATATGTTCACTATTGTAAAGAATGGTAAAACCATCACTCTTGTACCTCTTTCTCTAAAACAAGTGTATGATGATCAAATGAAATTAAAAATGGAATGTGAGGATGGGAAGAGTGAAATTTCAAGTGAGGACAATGGTAGAGAAGACCATCAGATTCGACCAAACCTAAATAATTAATTAAATCGATTGAGACTGGAGGTAAAACCCGAGGAGTGAAGAAAGTAAGCTTGTGTGATGATAATAGTGTGGAAAATTTTTTATGCAAAAGGAGCTCAAATCAGATCTGCATTTTTCACAAACAAGCCGATGATCTTACTTGTGTATAAGGAGGCTTATTTTAACACTAACGATCTTGGTTTTGCTATTCCTAGTGTGACTGTTTCTTTGATGCAGGAGTTTGATGATGTATTCCCTGAAGACATCCCTAGTGGATTACTATATTAAGGGGAATTGAACATCAAATTGATCTTGTGCCCAGAGCTTTGATTCCTAACTGTCCAACCTATAGAAGCAACCCCGAGGAGAGGGAGCTTCAAAGGAAAGTAGATGAGTTTGATACGAACCTCGTGATTACATGGTCACACAACCCATAATCAAAATTGAGATATGATCTCGGAAAGCCCAAATAGGTCTGATAGAAGTGTAACATAATGGAAACCTGTCACAAGCCACCACCACTATTGAAATGAGTAGAATGACGCCACAAAGCCAATTTATCTTTGATAAGTCAGATTCAGTTCGTTCAAGAACTGAAGAATGCAAGAATCACTCTCACACGTTAAAACTAAAAAATCCAGAAGTAATAATAATCAAAGCTGTCGAAATTTTGGTTACATGAGTTTAAATAGTTCTTGAAAAATTAACCCTAATGGACCCCTTATGTGGACTTATATGAGGTCTACTCAAAACTAAACCAAGTCTCTAATTTGAAAAGCCCATAACTTAATCCAAACAAGCCTTGGATCTTAACTGAAAATAAAGTATTAATTAAGCCCAAATAAGCCTTGGGCTGTAGCTAACAAAATAAAATAAAGCCCCTAATATTAAATCCATGTTCTATCATGAGAAGAAGAGAATGAAGTAAAATATTACAAAATTGATTCAAGGCTTATTTATAGCCTTCCATGCAGCCCCTTAATCCTAGAAACAAAAGGAAAATGGAGCCACCCATGTTGTTTCCAAATTGTAGTAGGATTCTTTTGTTTCCTTAGTTGTCCTCACTTCATGGCCCAAATAAGGTTGTATTGGACCCTTCTTGCACAATGAATAAGATGTACTAGGGTCTCTTCTTGATAATCTAATGGACCTTTCAATTCTGACTTGGTTGAAACCTTCAAAACCAATGTATTCAATGCCTCTTTCAATGTCTTTGTCTTGGATCGAGTCATTAGACCATTTACAACATGCAACGGATCCTTGCTAGTGTTTATGGGCTGGTTCTAATCATCCCCTCTCTCCTCGAAAGGATTTTACCTAGAATCAAAATACATGTCAAACAATGTAAGATCAACAACATTAAAGGTAGCACTAACACCATACTCACCTGGAAGATCGATTTTGTATGTGTTGCCATTGATTCTCTCTAAAACCTGAAATGGACCATCACCACGAGGCTATAATTTTGATTTCCTTTGGTTAGGAAATCGTTCCTTATGCATGTGCACCCAAACTCAATGACCAGGTTGGAAAACAACCAGTTTACGTCCCTTAATTGCTTTAGAAGCGTAAAGTTTGTTTTTTTTTTTTTTTCTATTTGCAGTCGAATCATGGAATTGTCTCACCATCTTTGCCTTTTTTTCACCATCTAAACTTACCCTTTCTTCAAAATATAAAGGAATTAAGTCCATAGGAGTTAGTGGATTGAAACCATAAACAATTTTAAAAGGAGAAAAACTAGTGGTTGAATGCACAGTTCTATTTATAAGCAAACTCAACAAAAGGCAAACATTCTTCATAAGTGCCCAGGCCACGGAAATTCACAACCTTCTATTCCTATTCGGTCCAGACCTGATTTCTTGGCCAGCAGATGCAAAATCATAGTCATCTTCACCCGCATCTGCGTTTTCATCAACAAACTCTTCAAAATCAGATCTGACAATCTCTACGGCCATACGAACGTATTCCTTGGCGATCAGCCCCACTATTCTGTTGGTTTATCGAATTCACCTCATCTTTTAGATCCTAGTAAATCCTAGACAACAGCTCAAGTTGCTGGTTAGCTCACAATTGGAAAGCTACGTCAGCGTTTTGTGTCGCTGATTTGTTGTTTTTAGAGATTCTTTGAATCTGAAAAATTTGGTTAATAGCACAAAATATATCCTCACACCTTTCGTGTATCCCACAAAAAAAATCAAGGTTTTTCTCTCTAATAAGCTCACTACACTTTGTACCTCACAATTTGCTTTCTTTTGGTTCTTTAGGAACTAAAATCAACAAATCAAAGTCAGGAGCCTTCGCAACGCACTCTAATTATAATTCACAGACTCAAGAATCAATAAATATACTGAAAACAAAGCAAAACAAAACTACGATTACAATTTTGCGAGCAGCAATGCAAATTTGTACGAATTGTGGACGAAACGAAGACACAAAACATAAGTGAATATTAGCGAAAACAGTTACTTGACTCCTAGATAACCAAATATAATAGAAACAAAAAAAGATTTGGACATAACTAAATAGTAAGGATCATGTTGTGAAACTTGACTCAAATCTAACCTGTTACGCAATTTATACGTATCAGAATTGAAACCAAGACCAAACGATCTCAAAATGACCTTAAATTCAATATTTTGTATGATAATACTAACCAAACAATAGAAGTCAATTTATAGGTCGTTCTCTTATGTCTAGGTACCCAAACCCCTTGTATGGTCAGTTTGCAACAAAATTGAATCTCTGATTAAAACCTCCAAAAGTTGATTTCAAAATAAGCCCAAATTTAATATATGGTGCGATATCATCTCCAATACTCAGAATATGAAGTTTCAATTGATTTTAAGGTTGTTTTCTTACGGTTCACTAAGAGTAGTGTTTCTGCGGTAGAATTGAACCTCGAATTAAAACAATATGATGAGATCTCATGCCCAATAGACCACATATGAAGTTTCAATTGATTCCGAGGTGGTTTGCGGCAAAAATTGAATGATCATTCAAATTTCAACTAATCCCTCTCCCTCCCTCCCTCCCTCTCATTCTTTTTTTTTCTTTTTAATATACTGATATGATTAGAGACAATAAAAAGATAAAATATAACCCTTTTTCTTTTTGGTTAGATGACGCAAACACGAAGAACAAGAAGGATGATTAGTACTTAAAAGTGAATTTTTATCAAGGTTTTATATCATCATTTTGCACTTGAAGTATCGACAACTCCTTAACTAAAACATGTTTTATAATAACATATCTAATAATATAAGATACCTTTAATTTATGGTAAATGTTCATCTTAAATGCAGGCCTATCACATAAATGAAATGATTGATTGATGAGTTTAAGTATTGAAATTGAAAGGACAAGGAGAGGGCCAAACTTAGAAAAGAGATGTTGTTGCAGTCCAAACTGGAACATTGTTCAGTAATTGGATCATATCTCGAGTTATAGATGTCCAAATGAAATCAATGTTTTGGACAAATTCGGTAAGACATAGTGCTACAACTTTCATGTGGAGTCCAAGATTTAAAAAGGTTGTTGATGTGAACCTCGTGATCACGTGGTCACGCAACCCACACGCAAAGACACCAATTCCCGGAAAGCCAAGTAAATCAGGTTTGATAGGAGTGTGACACAAGGATAACTTGTACCTAGGCACCAGCACTATTGGAAACATAAACCCCCACCCAACGAATATTGATTCGCGAACGAGAAGTATAAGGATGACGCCACGAAGCCAGTTGTTCTTCGATAAGTCGTTTTCAGTTCTTTAGAGAACCAAGGAAGGAAGATTATCCCACCAACACACAACAAGTGGAGCAAAGAAGTTTATTGATATGAAAATGGCGTAACCTTACATGTTTGGTTATGCCTCTATTTATACTAACTCTAGACTTAAAGAAACCCTAATGGACCCCCCTTAGGTGGACTTATATGAAGCCCACTTACAATTGACCCAAATAAGTAATAATAACCCAAAAACTAAGAAGAAAATAATAAAAATAATAAAAATCCGAAAATTACCATCCTAAATATGCTAGAATCAAATTTGTGTTGCTGCCCCCTTTCCTTTGATGTCCTTGATTAGCTTGGATAAATTTCCTTCTTTGTTGCTGATTTAATTACTTTCCTTCCTATGTTAGGAAAAGCATTAAATAGTCCTCCTCTCTTTAGGAATAAGATATGGCCAACTTCCTTACTTAATTAGGAGAATAAATTGCTGGCTTTTTATCCTTGTAGCATTAGGAAATAAAACAAGCCTAACAAGGCTGGTATTGGGCCGGACATTTCAACCCCTTGTTCCACATGAATTGGGCTCTTCTTGGACATGAACTAGATGAATTAAAGGTTGTTCTTCATGCTCCTTAAATGTCTCAAGCCCTTCTAGGTCCATCTTGCTCCATAAGTTCTGAACAAGCCCATTCAATGCTTCTTTAAGCTTCTTTGCCCTAGCTCTTGTGATTGGCCCAATTGGCATCTCCAATGGATCGTTGGCATGATTACGCTTGGTGTTGGGCTGATCCGCATCATCCCCTCTCTCTTCAAAAGGATTCAACCTCGAATCATCACCTACATCAAACAAAGTAAGATCAGAAACATTAAAGGTAGCACTAACACCATACTCACCTGGCAAATCAACTTTATAAGCATTGTCATTGATCCTCTCAAGGATCTGAAATGGCCCATCTCCTCGTGGTTGTAGCTTTGATTTCCTATGGGCCGGAAATCTCTCCTTGTGCATATGTACCCAAACCCAATCGCCGGGCTGAAAGACAACATGTTTGCGCCCCTTATTAGTTTTGGTCGCATACACAAGATTCCTCCTTTCAATCTGTTGTCGCACACTCTCATGGAGTGTCTTTACCACCTGTGCTTTACGATTACCATCCAAACTAACCCTTTCATCAATAGGCAAAGGAATCAAATCCATTGGAGTTAAAGGGTTAAACCCATACACAATTTCAAATGGTGAAAATTCAGTAGTAGAGTGCACACTACGATTATATGCAAACTCTATAAATGGCAAACAATCTTCCCAATTCTTTAAGTTCTTTTGAATGATAGCACGCAAAAGTTGTGTTAAGGTCCTATTAACTACTTCAGTTTGTCCATCTGTTTGGGGGTGACAAGTAGTTGAAAACAACAGTTTAGTACCCAATTTTCCCAATAACACCTTCCAAAAATAGCTAAGGAACTTAACATCTCTATCAGAAACAATGCTCTTAGGGACCCCGTGAAGTCGTATTATCTCCCTAAAGAACAAATCAGCAATGTTAGTGGCATCATCGGTTTTATGACATGGAATAAAGTGTGCCATCTTTGAAAACCTATCAACAACTACAAAGATTGAATCCCTACCCCGTTTTGACCTAGGTAACCCTAAGACGAAATCCATCGAAATGTCTACCCATGGCTCCTTAGGTACAGGTAAAGGGGTGTACAAGCCATGTGGTTGAGTCCTAGACTTTGCTTTCCTACAAGTTATGCATTTATCACATATGCGTTGCACATCCCTTTTCATTTTAGGCCAATAAAAATGCTCATGCAACACATCCAAAGTCTTAACAACACCAAAATGCCCCATCAAACCGCCCCCATGTGCTTCACGTACAAGCAATTCATGCATAGAACTTAATGGAACACACAATCAACTCTCTTTAAACAAATATCCATCAAGTCTATAAAACTTCCCAAAAGCCGAAGTTTCACAAGCATTGTAAACATTAGCAAAATCACTATCATCCTTGTACAATTCTTTTGTGTGTTCAAATCCTAGAAATCTAGCATCCAAAGTAGATAAAAGAACATACCTGCGCGAAAGTGCATCAGCCACAATGTTTTCTTTTCCTTGCTTATACTTGATCACATACAGAAATGTTTCAATAAATTTCACCCATTTGGCATGTCTCCTACTCAACTTACCTTGCCCTTTCAAGTGCTTCAATGATTCATGATCAGAATGTATCACAAACTCCTTGGGCCACAGGTAATGCTGCCACGTCTCTAGAGTTCTTACCAAGGCATAGAGCTCATTGTCATATGTAGGGTAATTCAAAGCTGCCCCATTAAGTTTTTCGCTGAAATACGCAATGTGCCTTTTATCCTGCATTAACACAGCTCCTATACCAATACCTGATGCATCACATTCAACTTCAAAAGCTCTCGTAAAGTCTGGCAAAGCTAAAACAGGTGCCGAACAAAGTTTATCTTTCAACAAATTAAAAGCCTTATCTTGTTCATCATTCCATTTGAATCCAACAAACTTTTTAACAATTTCAATTAAAGGTGCAGCAATAGTACTAAAATCCTTCACAAACCTTCTATAAAAACTCGCAAGTCCATGAAAACTCCTTACCTCACTTACCGATTTTGGTGTAGGCCAATCCTGGATGGCCTTAACTTTCTTCTTGTCCATCTCGATACCCTGCGCAGTTACGACATAGCCAAGAAACATAATTTTTCCCATACAAAAGGTACACTTCTTAAGATTAGCATATAATTGCTCACTACGCAACACACTAAGTACATTACGCAAATGATCAAGATGCTCATTTAAGTTTTTGTTATAGATCAAAATGTCATCAAAATACACAACAACAAACTTACCTATAAACGCACGCAATACATGATTCATTAAACGCATAAACGTGCTAGGCGCGTTCGTAAGTCCAAACGGCATGACTAACCATTCATACAACCCATGCTTAGTCTTAAATGCAGTTTTCCACTCATCACCCTCTTTCATCCTAATTTGATGGTACCCACTTTTTAGATCAATCTTAGAGAAAATACATGATCCATGTAACTCATCTAGCATGTCATCAAGCCTAGGAATAGGATGTCGATACTTTACCGTTATGTTATTGACGGCACGACAATCAACACACATCCTCCATGTTCCATCCTTTTTAGGCACAAGTAGCACTAGCACAACACAAGGACTCATACTCTCACGAATGTAACCCTTCATCATCAACTCATCTACTTGCCTTTGAAGCTCCTTTGTCTCCTCGGGGTTGCTTCTATAGGCTGGACGGTTAGGAATCGAAGCTCCAGGCACAAGGTCAATTTGATGTTCAATCCCCCTTAATGGTGGTAATCCATTAGGGATGTCTTCAGGAAATACATCATCAAACTCCTGCATCAAAGAAACAGCCACACTAGGAATAGCAGAATCAAGATCGTTAGTGTTAAAATAAGCCTCCTTATACACAAGTAAGATCATTGGCTTATTAGTGAAAAATACAGATCTGATTTGAGATCCTTTTGCATAAAAATTAGGTTGTTTCTTTAATTTTTCCACACTACTATCATCACACAAGCTTACTTTCTTCACTCCTCGGTTTTTACCTCCACTCTCAACCGGTTTTATTAATGATTTAGGTTTAGCCGAATCTGATGGTTTTCTCTCACCATTGTCCTCACGTGAATTTTCACTCTTCCCATCCTCACATTCTTTTTTTAATTTGATTTGATCATCATACACTTGTTTTGGAGAAAGAGGTACAAGAGTGATGGTTTTACCATCCTTTACAATAGTGAACCTATTTCTAAACCCATCATGAATCGCTTTCCGATCAAACTGTCATGGACGCCCCAAAAGTAAGTGACTAGCATGCATTGGGACTACATCACACAAAATCTCATCAGAATACTTCCCAATAGCAAACGCAATCAAAACCTTCTTAGTAACCCTCGCTTCACCACATTCATTCAACCATTGCAATCTATAAGGCCTCGTATGCTTACTACAACTCAGATTCAATTTCTTTGTTGCACGTGTGCGGCGGCGCGACGATCGTCCACCCTCAAGGAAAAAACGGAATATTTATTCCTGGCAAATAAGGAGAGACAAGGAATTCTTGTCTCTACAAGTGAAAACATGGACTGGGAGTCGCCACCTAGTATTCTGGTTACTAGGAACCTTAACTGGTCTTTAAAGATCGGGTACGGAGACTGGTTGCGTAAAGGGAAGGTATTAGCACCCCAACTACGCCCTACCTAAGGTAAGCTGCATTGTTTTGTCTGATAAAATCTAAAGTCGTGTTATGGTTTGTAATTGTTTGGAATACGCATTACATGTAAAGAGATACCCCAGGTTCGAGTGTTCGGAAAATAAGAAATTAAATATCCGGAATATGCATTACGTGTAATGTCATACCCCGGATACTAAGAGACCAACAAAATAAAATTTTTGTTGTTTTTGAAATTTTGGCCAATATTCTCTTGACTTTAATAAACTGGTTATTAAAGCCAAAATGCATGCTAAAACATTGTTTTTTTTGGTGTATGAAAAATACAATATGATTTTTTAGCTTTAAGACACTTGGTCGTATGCACAAAAACATTTTTTTCTCCTTTTTTTTAATTTTTTTGTATTTTTGGAAGTTTTTGATGAAAAACCGGGTAGTTTAATACCAGATTTGTATTTTTACGACATAAAAATACTACCCGATATTAATAAAAATAACATAAATCAAAAGTGGGAACATCATAAATATTTTTTTTTAAAACAATATATATTTTTCTTCTTTTTTTTAAATGGGCCGGATCAGGCCCAATTGCATGGGCTGGGCCAAACCTGGCCCATTTACATGGGCTGGCTGAAGTCCCAGCCCAGGCCCAAATGAGCTGGTTACTGTGCACATAGTAACTGGGTTACTGTGTGCACAGTAACCAGTGAATTAATTAGCCAGTTACTGTGCCCATGCACAGTAACCGGGTAATTAATTCATGGCTTGCAGAACGTGCACAATGCATGTTCTGCATGCAAGAAGATGAACAGTAAAACGAGATAAGGGGTTGAGGGCTGACCTGTGGTGGTTGTCGTCGATGGCGGAGCTGCTGGTGGCGACAGGAAGCGGCGCTGACAGTGGGGTGGCCGGCGGTGGCTCTGCGTTTTCCTTCTCTCTCTCCTTTGTTTTCTTCTCTGCTTCTTCCTTTCTCTTCTCTGCCTTCTCTCCTCTCTTCTCCCTCTTCTCCCTCTTCTCCCTCTCTTTGCTCTCCCTTCTCTTCTCTTCCCCCTCTCTTGGTCTTCTCTTTTTTTTTTTTTCCTCTTGGCCACCCTCCTGTATTTATAGGAAAACAGGGGAGGCCGACGTGGTGGGGCGGCCAACAGTGGTCGCCCCTCCACTATCCTTTAAAAGTATGCAAGTGGCTGAATTGTGGGCGTCTTATTGCGCCAAAGCCGGGAAAGAAATTAGGCAAAAAGTGGGGAAGAAAATCTTCTTCTTCCCCTGCCTCGTGTGTCCAGGGGAAGAAGAAGACCCACAGTGCTGTCAAAACGGCATTGTTTCGGGTTTTTTTTTTTTGTATTTATTATTTTTTGTGTGGGGGCCCAAAAATGGGTTACAACATTCTTCACAAGGGTATCACTAGCAACATTAGCACAACTACCTCCATCAATTATCATGCTACATACCTTGTTTTGGATATGACATCGAGTGTGAAATATATTTTCCCGTTGCTGATCTATATCATCTTCTTTGATTTGCATGTTCAGCGCACGCCTTATAACCAAGGCCTCTCCCTCAACAGGATATGCAATCTCCTCATCACTACAATCCACCAAAGGTGGCATCTCTTCACTTTCAGATTCAACCTCCCCATTGTCTCTTGTAAGCATAACTCTTCGGTTTGGACACTGAGATGCAATGTGCCCCTTCCCTAAACACTTAAAGCATTTAATATCTCTATCACGAGCAGGTTGATATTCAAATTTACCTTTCCCATCCGTATGAGTATCCTTTTTGGCCTTAGGTGGTTCGGCCCTTGTATAAGGCTTTGGTTGGGCATCCCCCTCTGTCTTAAAATTCGGCTTCCATATTGAGGAAGATGATGCCGAATTGGTCTGAAAACGTGTACTGCCCCTTCTCTTTATTTGCCTCTCCACCTTCGTTGCCATATGGACCATATCCTCCAATTCCACACAATGTTGTAATTCTACAACATTCGCAATGTCTCTATTCAGCCCATTTAGAAATCTAGCCATAGTAGCTTCCCGATCCTCAATCACATTGGCCCGAATCATGACGATCTCCATCTCCTTGAAATACTCATCCACGGACCTAGAACCCTGATTTAAACCCTGTAATTTCAGATACAAATCTCTATAATAGTGGTTAGGCACAAATCGCCTTCTCATCAACACTTTTATCTCCTCCCACGACACTACCGGCCTCTCTCCACTCCTCCTACTAATAACATTCTGATCCCACCAAATCAGTGCATAATCTGTGAATTCGATGACAACCAATTTCTGTTCTTTGCCTCCAAATAGTTATGGCAATCAAAAATCCAATCCACCTTTTTCTCCCACTCTAAATATGCCTCGGGATCGTTTTTACCTTGAAAAGCAGGTATTTTCAGTTTGATAGAATCCAAATCACCATCTAAATCAGCATGTCCCCCAACACTACGAAAATTTTCCCTTTGGCCGAATTGGCCCCTAGTTCTATTCCCAAAATCCCTTCGGTTTCTAGGTTGCCGATGCGAACCTCGTGATCACGTGGTCATGCAACCCACACGCAAAGACACCAATTCCTGGAAAGACAAGTAAATCAGGTTTGATAGGAGTGTGACACAAAGATAACTTGTACCTAGGCACCAGCACTATTGGAAACGAAGACCCCCACCCAACGAATATTGATTCGCGAACGAGAAGTATAAGGATGACGCCACGAAGACAGTTGTTCTTCGATAAGTCGTTTTCAATTCTTTAGAGAACCATGGAAGGGAGATTATCTCACCAACACACACACACAAAGTGCGGCAAATAAGAAGTTTTATTAATATGAATTGTCTTCTTACATGTCTGGTTATGCCCTTATTTATAGTGACTGCAAACTAAAATAAACCCTAATGGACCCCTTATGTGGACTTATATGATGCCCACTTACAATTAAACCCAAATAATATAAATATACCCTAAACTAAGAAGAAAATAAATCCGAATTTAATATCCTAAATATGATAGGATCAGATTTTTAGCCCTTTAGAAGTCCTATATAAGCTAGGAGAATCAAATCTGAAGGTAGAATTAGTTCTGAAATCTTCTTTCCTTTTTGTAGCTAGGATGAATAAGGAATCCTTGCAAGAAAAGGATTCTGAAACATTTATGAATCCTTGCCACACTTGGAAACTATGTTGCAGCCCATTAAAGATCTTTGTAGAATTAGGAGATTCCCAAAATAAGCTGCCGCATCCTTTTAGGAAAAGAATCCTAGCCAAATAGGAAGTCCACAAGTCAAAAGGAAGTAAATAACAAAACCCGTACAACCTTTGTTGACCCGTGTTTGGATTGCCTTGCCGAACTCCGATTGACCCGTGGGATTGAGAATTATGACTATTTTCATAAAACTGGATAGTTGCGCTTTTTACGTCAAAATCCGAATTTGACCTTGGCTGGATTGTATCATTCCCTCTCTCTTCAAGATGATTCGTCCTCGAATCACCAACAAGTTGAATGGACAATTCCTTAGCCTCATTTTGAATCCTTTGGAATTCTTTTCTTGCCAACAATCGTCGCCAACAACTTTGGATGAAAGTAGCACCCATTGTCTTTCGTATTTCATCATTGCAACATTTTTTCTCCTCTCTTTTTGAAGCTTGCTGCGCATTGACTGCTGCCGTTAACACATCAAGTTCTTGCTTCATCTCCCCGAGAATACGAGATAGACTCTTGGATTCTTTTTTTAGAACACCAATCTCTTTATTTATGTCCCTTTGATACCACCTCTCCTTTTGAATCCTCCTTCTCTTTTGCCATAACAACTCATCAAAATACATGAAATCCCTTTGGTTTCTAGGCTGCCGAAAAGCTTCCCGATAGCCTATGGTCTCATCCTTAAAACCACTATCACCATTATCATCAACGTCCTCCTCAAAATCCTCATAATCATCCCACTTTGGCCTTTCAGCCCCACTGCCATGGTTTGATTTCAATTCAGCACCACCCTTCCTCACATCTTGGGTACATGTTCCAGCCATGTTACCATGTATTGCCACCTTCTCAAGTCTGTCACACACGTTCCCCATCATGAAATTCATTCTTTCCATCATCTTCGTCATGGCTTGCATTTGGAATTTAAGCTCTACATCGGAAGGGCGCGGTGTGTTGTTTTGTTCTAACATGATATTTACCTGCAAAAATTGGTTAGTGAAAAAAAAAAATATATCCTCACGTCGCTCGTGTTTCACTCAAACACTCTGAATGTCCTCACACGCTCACACCTCTCGTCTCACCTTCTTACGGTTCTTGTGAAACTGAAACCAACACCAAATAAATCCAACTTGGCAGTGCAATCCAAATATATATATATATTATATATATATATATATATATATATATATATATGACTCAAGAAGCAATAAAAACCAGAAAACAAGCAAAACAAAACTGCGATGATAGTCCCGCGAGTAGCAAGCGAGTCTATCCGAAATATGAACGAAACTGAAGACTCGAATAAAAAACAGAAACAAGATATGAAAAACAATGAAACAACACCCAGATATGTTGGATGTGATGAAAATAAACTGCAAGAAACGAAAACAACAGAAAGAAAGTGAATTTCAAAAGTTGACGCAAAACAGACTCGTTTACGACGAGTTAAGTCCGGATCTGGAACCTAAAGTCAATGATGTCCAACTGAGCTAAAATTTCAGATATAGCGCTCTACCAACCCAAATAGACAGAATATAAAGTTTGAGCAATTTACGATAAGGTTTGATAGACTGACGCAAAAACGTTATGAATCAGACCTAATTAGACCCGAATTTGAAACACAAAGCAAACGATATCCAATTGACCCCAAAATCAATATTTGGTGCGATTAGGGTCCCAGTAACAACAGAATCAAATTTGAGCTCATTCTGAGTTGATTTGATCAAATTTTCCTTTGTTTAGTTTTCTGCAGCAGAAATAAACAAATGACTTTTTCTTTGTTTTTTTTTTCTTCCTTTTTTTTTCTTTTGTTTTAATGCAACTGATATATTTTGGTCAGGAACCAAACGAAATAACTTTTTTTTTTGATATGATATCAAATCAAGAGAAGAAATTGGACACTATGGAATATTTTTTTTTTTTTTTTTGCGGAAACAACAAGAAACGAAAATCTCAGAAGGATATAACCTGATTAATGGAGCCAAGCTCTGATACCAAATGATGCGAACCTCGTGATCACGTGGTCACGCAACCCACACGCAAAGACACCAATTCCCGGAAAGCCAAGTAAATCAGGTTTGATAGGAGTGTGACACAAGGATAACTTGTACTTAGGCACCAGCACTATTGGAAACGTAAACCCCCACCCAACGAATATTGATTCGCGAACGAGAAGTATAAGGATGACGCCACGAAGCCAGTTGTTCTTCGATAAGTCGTTTTCAGTTCTTTAGAGAACCAAGGAAGGGAGATTATCCCACCAACACACAACAAGTGGAGCAAAGAAGTTTATTGATATGAAAATTGCGTAACCTTACATGCTTGGTTATGCCTCTATTTATACTGACTCTAGACTTAAAGAAACCCTAATGGACCCCCCTTAGGTGGACTTATATGAAGCCCACTTACAATTGACCCAAATAAGTAATAATAACCCAAAAACTAAGAAGAAAATAATAAAAATAATAAAAATCCGAAAATTACCATCCTAAATATGCTAGAATCAAATTTGTGTTGCTGCCCCCTTTCCTTTGATGTCCTTGATTAGCTTGGATAAATTTCCTTCTTTGTTACTGATTTAATTACTTTCCTTTCTATGTTAGGAAAAACATTAAATAGTCCTCCCCTCTTTAGGAATAAGATATGGCCAACTTCCTTACTTAATTAGGAGAATAAATTGCTGGCTTTTTATCCTTGTAGCATTAGGAAATAAAACAAGCCTAACAAGGCTGGTATTGGGCCGGGCTTTTCAACCCCTTGTTCCACATGAATTGGGCTCTTCTTGGACATGAACTAGATGAATTAAAGGTTGTTCTTCATGCTCCTTAAATGTCCCAAGCCCTTCTAGGTCCATCTTGCTCCATAAGTTCTGAACAAGCCCATTCAATGCTTCTTTAAGCTTTTTTGCCCTAGCTCTTGTGATTGGCCCAATTGGCACCTCCAATGGATCGTTGGCATGATTACGCTTGGTGTTGGGCTAATCCGCATCAGTTGTTTTCAAGTCCAAAATATAGCAACAACAGAGAAGTCTGAATTTTTTTTTTTTGGTAAGCTGACTTATGTATAAAAAGAAAATGATACAAAGAATATAATGGGCATACCCAAGATTTACAATGTGGACAGAAACAAAAACCAACAAATGGCTACAGGCTAGCCACATAACAAAACAAAAACTTAGACCAACTAGATATGCTAGGGGTACAAAAACAACCAGTTAAACATCAAATTAAGAGTCCATGTTATTGACCCTCCAAAGTCTTTGGATCCTTATGTTTTCATCTGTTTGTTGAACATTCCTCATCAGAACAAGCTTATCGCAAATGATACATTTGATTTGATCAAAAACCAAATTCGAAACTTTAGACACATCTGCAAAGATCCTTGCGTTCCGTTTCTTGCCAGATACAATACACTGTAGCTGCGAAACCCAGTTTACGAGAAAAGTTGACGAAACTTTTGTCATGCCAAGAGACAGTGGCCAATCGAATCCATTCATCCAAGCTTTTTGTCATTCTTGGAATGTCGCATCTGTCACAAACATTCCACCATAACGCTTTCGTAATGGACCTTAATGTATAATATTAACCTATCTTATCCTTTTATCTTATTAATTCTTAATACCTTATTTGTTAAATGGTTAATCTAGATTTGTGTTGTATAACACTTGGTACAACAAATGCTTGGCACTCTCATAGCGCAACCCGTATGGTATTACCAACACCTGTGCTATGAAAGGAACTTGATTTGTTGTTAATATAAGTTAGCATCATGAATTCCTGACAATATTTAAAAGTTTGGTGTTACTTAAATAAGATAATTAATATGAGTTAATAATTTATAATGAGCTATTAATGACAAATCATCTTATTGTAACCTCTTTTGTGTGTGGTTTCCAGTTGAATAATAAAAGTTTATGATGCGAACCTCGTGATCACGTGGCCACACAACCCACAATCAAGATTGAGATCTGATCCTGGAAAGCCGAAAGAGGTCTGATAGGAGTGTGACACGATGGAAACCTACCCCAAGGAACCAACACTATTGGAATGAGTAGAATGACACCACGAAGCCAGTTAATCTTCGATAAGTCAGATTCGGTTCGTTCAAGAACTAAAGAATGCAAGAATCACTCTCACACGTTAAAACTGAAAAATTCAGAATAATAATCATCAAAAGCTGCCGAAATTGTGGCTTACATGAGTTTAAATAGTTCTTGAAAAATTAACCCTAATGGACCTCTTATGTGGACTTATATGAGGTCCACTCAAAACTAGCCCAAAACCCTAAACTGAAAAGCCCATAACCTGATCCAAACAAGCCTTGGACCCTAGCTCAAAACAAAGTTTTAATTAAGCCCAAACATGAAAGAAAATAATAAAAATAACTAATCTGTCATTAAATACCACCAGCCCTTTTTTCCTTGTTTAGCTGGGATGAATAAGGAATCCTTATAAGAAAAGGATTCCGAAACATTAATGAATCACTGCCACACTTGTAGATTATATTGCAGCTCATTAAAGATCCTTGTGGAACTAGGAAATTCCCAAAACCAGCTGTCACATCCTTGTAGGAAAAGAATCATAACCAAATAGGAAGTCCACAAGTCAAATGGAAGTAAATAACAAAATCCGTACAGCCTCCGTTGACCAGTATTGCAGTTCCTTCCCGAACTCTGATTGAACTGAAATTTTAACCCAACGTAGTAAGATATGTCTGGAGAGTCCACATAAAATATTAGCCCGATCCAAGGGCCGGATTGAGAATTATGATTGTTGCCGTAAACCTGGATTGTTGCGCTTTTTACACCAAAATCCGAATCTAACCTTACTTGGGTCGTATCACAGGGCTTAACCGTATCATTCCCTCCCTTTTCAAGAAGATTCGCCCTCAAATCTTGAATAAGATTAATAGCGACTTCAGTAGCCTCTTGTTTAAGCCTTCAGAATCCCCTTATTGCTAACACCTTTCTCCAACAACACTGTATAGAAGTAGTGACTAATAAGAATTTCAAATAAGCACGTCGTACCAACCACTTAGGTACATACTTTTGAATGATAACCACATCAACTCTCCTTCGTCTTTCATCCTTTTGGCGTTGTACCTCTTTTTCCCATGAAGCTTCAAGATCATAGAATAATCTTCTACACTTATCAACTTCTCGTTCTAGAACCCCCAAACCATGGCTTAGGATTTTGCATCGTTGATCTACAATCCTCCTCTGTTCCCTCTCCCTTAGTGAATACATGACACATATAGGAAAAAAAAACAAGAAGAAGACGAAAAGAATAGAGTTTATAACAGGAAGAACACTGATTTAGATTCGAGATTACGAATCTAACTTTTGTTTGGACCAGAACTTATCGGGAAAAAACAAACAAATGTGAAAAGTGATAAAACTTACTCAAACAACAGCCAAATATCAAAATATAATGATAGTATAATGGCAGGAATAAAATAAACAAAAACAAAACAAGTTTTGAAAGATAACACCAAACAGACCCGTTACGACAAAACAAGACCCAGTTCAGGAACCTAAAGAAACCGATATCCAAATGACCTCGAATTTAATATGTAGTATTACAATACTATTAAATCACAAAAAATGAATTTATAGGTCGTTATCTTATTTCTAGGTACCCAAACTCCTTGTATGATTAGTTTGTGGCAGAATTGAACCCCCAATTAAAACCTCCAAAAGCCGGTATCAAAATATGCCCAAAATATAACATATGGTGCGATCTCATCCCCAATACACATAATATTAAGTTTCAATTCATTCTAAGGTGTTTTGCTTATGGTTCACTAATAGTAGTGTTTCTGTGGCAGAATTGAACCTCGAATTAAAACATCAAGAAAACAATATCAGAATAAGCCCAAAATTTACATATGATGCAATATCACCCCCAATAGACTGAATATGAAGTTTAAATTGATTCTGAGGTGGTTTTCTTACGGTTCACTAAGAGTAGGGTTTCTGCGGCAGAATTGAATCTCGAATTAAAACCTCAAGCAAATAATATCAGAATAAGCTCAACTTTGATATATGATGCTATCCCACCCCCAATAGAATGAATATGAAGTTTAAATTTATTCGAAGGTGGTTTGCTTCTGGTTCACCAAGATTTGTGTTTCTACGGCAAAAATTGAATGATACTTCAAATTTCAACTAATCACTCTTTTCTCTATTTCTTTTTTTTTTCTTTTTAATAAACTGATATGTTTAGAGACAGTAACCAAATGAAATATATAAAAAAAATTCTTCTGTTTTTTTTTCTTTGCTCAGATGACGCAGACTCGAAGAACAAGAAGATTGATGCAAACACTGAATAACTTAAGGGAACAATAAAGAGGAAAAAAAACAAAAATAATAGAAAGATATGACCTTGTTTCAGAACCTAGCTCTGATACCAACTGATGCGAACCTCGTGATCACGTGGTCACGCAACTCACAATCAAGATTGAGATCTGATCCTAGAAAGCCGAATGAGGTCTGATAGGAGTGTGACACGATGGAAACCTGCCCCAAGGCACCAACACTATTGGAATGAGTAAAATGACGCCACGAAGCCAGTTAATCTTCGATAAGTCAGATTCAGTTCGTTCAAGAACTGAAGAATGTAAGAATCACTCTCACACGTTAAAACTGAAAAATTCAGAATAATATTTATCAAAGCTGCCGAAATTTTGGCCTACATGAGTTTAAATAGTTCTTGAAAATTTAACCCTAATAGACCCTTTATGTGGACTTATATGAGGTCCACTCAAAACTAGCCCAAAACCCTAAAATGAAAAGCACATAACTTAATCCAAACAAGCCTTGGATCCTAGCTTAAAACAAAGTATGAATTAAGCCCAAACAAGCCTTGGGCTGTAGCTAACAAAATAAAATATAGCCCTCATCTCATGGCCCAAATAAGGTTGTATTGGACCCCTCTTGCACATGGATAAGATGTACTAGGATCTCCTCTTGATACTCCAATGGACCTTCCAATTCTGACTTGGTGGAAACCTTCAAAACCAATGCATTCAATGCGTCTTTCAATGTCTTTGTCTTGGATCGAGTCATTGGTCCATTTGGAACATGTAATGGGTCCTTGTTGGTGTTTCCGGGCTGGTCCGCATCATCCCCTCTCTCCTCAAAAGGATTCGACCTCGAATCAAAATCTGTGTCAAACAACGTAAGATCAGCAACATTAAAGGTAGCACTAACACTATACTCACCTAGAAGGTCAATTTTATATGTGTTGTCATTGATTCTCTCTAAAACCTGAAATGGACCATCACCACGAGGCTGTAATTGATTATGTATGAGTTGCTTATGCGTGGAGCTCATGATGGTGGTTTAATGAGATATTTTGGTGTTAGGAAGATTTTAGAAGTTTTGTATGAGCATTTTCTTTCCTAAAATAAAATGTGATGTACAAAAAATGTGTGAAAGATGTTTCTTGTGTAGGTAAGCCAAATCTAAGTTCTTACCTCATAAGGTATATATACTCCTTGCACATACATAAAGAACCTTGGGTTATTTACATGAACTTTATTTTAGGTTTACCTAGGTTAAAAAGAGGCAGGGATTCAATTTTTATAGAGATAGGTTTTCTAAGATGACAACTTTTATATCATGTTATAATATTGATAATGCGACTAATGTTGTTGATTTATTCTTTTGAGAGATAGCATGACTTCATGGTGTTCTTAACATTATTGTTTTTTATCGTAATGTTAAGTTTCTTAGTTGTTTTTGGAAGGTTTTCTAAGAAAATTTAGGAATGAAACTATTGTTTTTAACTACTTTTCATCCATAAATGAATGGTAAAACAAAAGTAGTAAGAAAAGTTGTCATTTAAAAGAACTTGAAGAATCATGAGGAGTGTTTATTGTTAGAAGTGTGCATTATGCAACTAATCATTCACCATTTGACATTATTTATGGTTTTAATCCATTAACTTGTTTGGATTTGATTCCTTTAGCTGTTGATGAAATGGTTGGTCTTGATGGAATTAGAAAAGCAAATATGGTGAATAAATATCATAAGATTGTTTGGTAGCATCTAAAGCTAACAAAGGTCGCAGGTGTGTTATCTTTGAACTAGGTGATTAGGGTTTTATGCATATGAGAAAGGAAATATTTCCAATTCATTGGAGATCTAAATTGCAACTAAGTGGAGATGGTCCATTTTAAGTTCTTAAAAAGGTCAACGACAATGCATATAAGTTAGATATAGTAAGTGAGTATAATGTTAATGTGACATTCAATATTTCTGATCTTTCTTTTTCTTATGTAGGTGATGATTCAAGGTTGATTTTTTTGAGAAAATGAGACACAATGAGAATCATCCAGCAACACCATGAGATCCATTACATGTTTCAATTGAGCCAATTACAAGGACAAGAGTCAAAAGGATTAAAAGAAAAGTTTAATGGGCTGCTTTATGACATTTGAGCTAAGCAAGCTTCAAGAATTCATTCTAAGGTGGCATCAATTATGAAGTTGAGTTTGAAGGAGGATCAAGTCTTGATCAATGTGATCTAAGTAAAAGATGAAGTTGTTTAACATATACTAGAACTTGGCTACACAACTTTATATTAATAGTCATAACTTTTTAATTTACTATTGCATCAAGTTGAAATTTTACCTGAGATTTTAAATGCTCCATTTCTCCTATAGGTTTAAAATTTTGTTGCAATCATACGTAAAACAAATGTCTTCCAATAAGGCCTGGAAGTTTCTATATGGATTAGACTTTATTCGGCTTTATTCATTTATTTTAAAGTAATCTTAAACTAGTTTATATTTTGATTTTAATTTCAACTTAATATTTCAATAAGGTTTATTTTGTTGAACTATAAATATATATTTTTTTATTTTTAAGTTAGGGAAACTCATTGGTTTTTTTAAAAAATAATATTGGAGAAGATTTCTCTTGCTCTTAGTTTTTCATTAAACTATTTATAACTTATTAAAAATTTCTTTTTGTGTTGTTCAACCTTTATAATTTCGGTTCTCGATTCATCATAATCAACGAGTCAGGGTTTTCATCCAATAACTATGGTTTTTTAGCTCAAGTAATTATTAAGTCAGGTTTTTTTCAACTCGATTTTAGATTTCTTGAGTTATGTTCAATCTTGATTATGCGTTTTAAGATTCTTAACCTCTGAGTTCACATTATCCCCTTTCATTTATTGTGGTTGCATACATGGCAAAGGTAAGTGAAGATTCCCTCCTCCCTTTCCCATCATTTATGCATGCAAGAACAAAACAACCCACCAATTTTTTTAAAAAAAAATTCTTGTTTTGAAAAAAATAACGAATATAAATTAATACTGTTGGGTAGAAGAAATAAAAAAACAAAGCTCCAAAAAATGATCCCAACTACAAGATTCAATCTTCATTCTCCCATCATCCAATATTGACACGACCAAAAGATTGATGTCTTTTTCCAAGTGCAGGAGTGTCAAAGTAATAAAAAACCCGGCAAGACCGGGGTCGAACCAAAGGGAGGTTAACTATATAAATTAGAAATAACAACAACACAACAACAACAACAACAACAACAACAACAACAATAACAATAACAATACTAATAATAATTAGTAGTAGTAATAATAGTAGTAATAGTAATAATAATGATAGTAATAATAGTAATAGTAATAATAAAAATGACTTTGAGATGTAAGATTAATGTAAGGATATTAAACAATGATAAAAACAAATATCAAGGTTAGAAGATCCACTAATGATACTTCAAACAAGTGTAGTATAAACTCTTATTACTCAACTAGAAACCACACACAAAGGAGGTTCCAATCAGATTATAAATTGTTAACATGATTACATTAATTATCTTATTCGAGTAATGCCAATACTTGTAAATATTATCAGGTATTCATGGTGATAGCTTATGTTAACAACAAATTAAGTTCCTTTCATAGCACAAGTGTAGGTTATACCATACGGTTAGGCTATAAAAGTGCCAAGCATTTGTTGTACCAATGGTTGTTCAACACAAATCTAGATTAACCATTTAACAAGCAAGGTATTAAAAGTGAACAAGGTAATAAATATAAAACATGTTAGTACCAAGCATTAAAGTCCATGTTGAGTTTATACTAAACTTATTCTTACACCATTAGTGTAACCTTTTCACCTTGACATAATAGATTTAGCTAAACATAATGAAAGAAAAAAACATAAATAAACAAGATAAGAACATAACTATATAAGTAAAGGAAAGGAAATGAAAAGCACAAACAAAAAATTAATATAACATAAAATAAAACTTAAACATTATAAAATACAAAAAAGAGACCAAAGCTTGATCTTGATCTGAACACCAAGATGTCTAAATGCATGACAAATGCCTCCTTTTATAGGCTAAAATTTGGAACTATTGATTTGATGAATAATTGTTGAGTGGGTAGCCACATCTTGACTTGGTAACAATCCTTATCTTCTTGTCTGAACAAAACATCATTGCTAACGTTAGAATTGGAACCACCTTTACTCATGAAAGTTCTAGGAAATTGTCTCAGCTTTCCAGGAAAAAAAAATTAAGATCATTTGGACTTCTAGAACTCGAGATTTGGGCTGAATACTGAACAGTGTCTGAGCTGTAGGACAGATTCGAACTTCTCCGTTATTGCTATAATTTGGACTTGAAAATAGCCTTTTTAAATCTTGGATTCCACATGAAAGTTGTAGGCCTATGTCTTACTGAATCTATCCAAACAATTGAGGTCATTTGGACATCTAGAAGTCAAGATATGACCCAATTACCGAACAGTGTTCCAATTTGGACTGCACCGACATCTCTTTTCTAAGCTTCACTGATTAGTACTTAAAAGTGCATGTTTATCAAGGTTTTATATCATCATTTTGCACTTGAAGTATCAATAACTCCTTAACGAAAGCATGTTTTATAATAACAAGTTTGATAGTATAAGATACCTTAATTTATGGTAAATGCTCATTTTAAATGCAGGAATATCACATAAATAAAAGGATTGATTGATGAGTTTAAGCATTGAAAGTTAAAGGACAAAGAGATGGCCAAACTTAGAAAAGAGATGTCGGTGCAGTCCAAACCAGAACATTGCTTGGTAATTGGATCATATCTGGAGCTCTAGATCTCGGATTTAGGTCCATTTTATATGGATGGAAAGGTAAGACAAAGGCCTACAACTTTCATGAGGAGCCCAAGATCTAAAAAGGTCGTTTTGAAGTCCAAATTGAAGGAACAACGAAGAAGTCCGAAGCTGTCCAGACACTATTTAGTGTTCAGCCCATATCTTGAGTTCTAGAAGTCCAAATGACCTCATCTTTTTTTTGTTGGAAAGCTGAGACAATTTCCTAGAACATTCCTGAGGATTCTGGGCAAATTATGATGTTAGCAATGACGTCTTGTTCAGACAAGAAGATAAGGATTGTTATCAAGTCAAGATGTGGCCACCCACTCATCAATTAGTCAACAAATCAATAGTTCCAAATTTTGGCCTATAAAAGGAGGCACTTACCATGTATTGAGGCATCTTGGTTTCCAGATCAAGATCATGCTCTTGCTTTCTCTCTTTGTATTGCTTATGTTTTGCTTTCATTAATATCAAGTTTATGCACTTCTTTTCCTTTCCTTTACTTAGTTAACTTCTTTCTCATTTATGTTCTTATCTTGTTCATTTATGTTTCTTTCTTTCATTATGTTTAGCTAAGTTAATTATGTCAAGGTGAAAAGGGTACACTAATGGTGTAAGAATAAGTATAATATAAACTTAACATGGACCTTAACATTGGATACTAACATGTTTTATATTTATTATCTTGTTCACTTTTAATACTTTGCTTGTTAAATGGTTAATCTAGATTTATGTTGTATAACACTTGGTACAACAAATACTTGGTACTTTCATAGCCCATACTGTATGGTATAACCGACACCTGAGCTATGAAAGGGACTTGATTTGTTGTTAACATAAGTTATAATCATGAATGCCTGCCAACATTTACAAGTATTAGCTTTATTCGAATAAGATAACTAATGTAATCATGTTAACAATTTATAATCTGATTGGAACCTCCTTTATGTGTGGTTTCCAATTGAGTAATAAGAGTTTATACTATACTTGTTTGAAGTACCATTAGTGGATCCTCTAACCTTGACATTTATTTTTATCGTTGTTTAATCCTTACATTAATCTTTCAACTCAAAGTTCTCATTAATTTCTTCCTTCTCTTCTTTATTATTGTTGTTGTTGTTGTTGTTATTATTATTATTATTATATGTTCATAAACTCAGTATAAAGGCTGGAAACCTGTGACCTGATATTTTAGATCATTCTCAGGTATAACAACGCCACGTACTGAGTATTATTATTATTGTTACTAGTACTAGTACTATTATTGTTATTATTATTGTTATTGTTGTTATTATTGTGTTGTTATTTATAATTTATACAATTAACCTCTTTGTGGTTCGACCCCGGTCTTGCTGGGTTATTTATTACTTTTGTTTAACTTTTGTTTCTTTTGTGTTCTTTTGTTTCGTTTTCTTCTCTTTTCTTTTCTTCCTTTTATTCTCTTCTTACACGTGCATGCGAGTTTGGTCACGTACATTAAGTGGTCGACTTTGTAGGGTATACTCATCATTTTCAGAAAATATGGCCGAAAAAGATAATCAATCACTTCATAATGAGAATAATGAGAATAACCGTATGAGAACACTTAGAGACCACATGAATCCCACAAGAACAAGTGCACCCTCATGCATAGTTTTCCCTCCTGATGCATCTCATTTTAATTTTAAGCCAGGCATTATTCAACTTTTACCTTCTTTTCATGGTTTAGACCTAGAAAATCCATACTTGCATTTAAGGGAATTTGAGGAGGTCTGTAATACCTATAATGACTCAAATTGTAGCATGAACACCATTCGATTAAAGCTTTTTCCTTTTTCATTAAAAGATAAAGCTAAAACATGGCTACAAAATTTGAGACCAGGATCTATTCGTGCTTGGGATGAAATGCAACAACAATTTTTAAAGAAGTTTTTTCCGTCTCACAGAACAAACTCTTTCAAAAGACAAATCATCACTTTCACTCAAAAGCCAGGAGAAACATTTTACCAATGTTGGGATAGGTATCGAGATTTGCTTAATACTTGCCCACATCATGGTTTTGAAACATGGAGATTGGTTTCATATTTTTATGAAGGTTTAACACCTAGAGATAGGCAAATGGTTGAATTGATGTGCAATGGAACCTTTGAAGATAAAGACCCTAATGAAGCAATGGAGTACCTAGACTTGCTAGCCGAAAATGCTCAAAATTGGGATACCACAGGTACTTATGAGGCACCAAATAAAACTCAACCTCATACATCTAGTGGAGGTATGCACAACCTTAGGGAAGATCATGACCTCCAAGCCAAGTTTGCATCTTTAGCTAGAAAAGTCGAGGCACTAGAATTGAAAAAGAGTGGTCAATTAAAATCTGTTCAAGACATTGTGTGTCAAATCTGTGAAACAAATGAGCATGCAACCAATGTGATACGGTTCAGCCCTGTGATACGACCCAAGTAAGGTCAGATTCGGATTTTGGCGTAAAACGCGCAACAATCCAGGTTTACGGCAACAGTCATAATTCTCAATCCGACCGTTGGATCGGGCTAATATTTTATGTGGACTCTCCAGACATATCTTACTACCTTGGGTTAAAATTGCAGGTCAATCGGAGTTCGGTAAGGCACCCCAATACTGGTCAACAGGGGCTGTACGGATTTTGTTATTTACTTCCATTTGACTTGTGGACTTCCTATTTGATTAGGATTCTTTTCCTCCAAGGATGTGGGAGCTGGTTTTGGGAATTTCCTAGTTCCACAAGGATCTTTAATGAGTTGCAATATAATCTCCTAGTGTGGCAAGGATTCATTAATGTTTCAGAATCCTTTTCTTATAAGGATTCCTTATTCATCCTAGCTACACAAGGAAAGAAGGGCTGGTGGTATTTAATGACAAGTTACTTATTTTTATTATTTTCTTTAATGTTTGGGCTTAATTAAAACTTTGTTTTGAGCTAGGGTCCAAGGCTTGTTTGGATCAGGTTATGGGCTTTTCAGTTTAGGGTTTTGGGCCAGTTTTGAGTGGACCTCATATAAGTCCACATAAGGGGTCCATTAGGGTTAACTTTTCAAGAACTATTTAAACTCATGTAAGCCACAATTTCGGGAGCTTTGATGATTATTATTCTGAAATTTTCAGTTTTAACATGTGAGAGTGATTCTTGCATTCTTCAGTTCTTGAACGAACTGAATCTGACTTATCGAAGATTAACTGGCTTCGTGGCGTCATTCTACTCATTCCAATAGTGTTGGTGCCTTGGGGCAGGTTTCCATTGTGTCGCACTCATATCAGACCTATTTCGGCTTTTCGGGATCAGATCTCAATCTTGATTGTGGGTTGCGTGACCACGTGATCACGAGGTTCGCATCAGTTGGTATCAGAGCTAGGCTCCGAAACAAGGTCATATCATTCTGTTATTTTCGTTTTTTTTAGTGTCCCTTAAGTTTTTCAGTGTTTGCATCCATCTTCTTGTTCTTCGTGTCTGTGTCATCTAAGCAAAAAAAAAAAAAATTATATTTCATCTTGTTACTGTCTCTAATCATATCAGTTTGTTAAAAAGAAAACAAAATCAGAAAGAAATAGAGAAAAGAGTGATTAGTTGAAATTTGAAAGATCATTCAATTTTTGCCGCAGAAACACAAATCTTGGTGAACCATAAGCAAACCACCTCGGAATCAATTTAAACTTTATATTCAGTCTATTGGGGGTGGGATCGCATGATATATCAAAGTTGGGCTTATTCTGATATTATTTGCTTGAGGTTTTAATTCGAGTTTCAATTCTGCCGCAAAAACACTACTCTTAGTGAACCCTAGGTAAAACACCTTGGAATCAATTTAAACTTCATATTCAGTCTATTTGGGGTGAGATCGCAACATATATCAAATTTGGACATATTTCGATATTGTTTGCTTCAGGTTTTAATTCGAGGTTCAATTCTGCCGCAGAAACACTACTATTAGTGAGCCGTAAGAAAAACACCTTAGAATAAGTTGAAACTTTATATTATGTGTATTGGGGATGAGATCGCACCATATATTAAATTTGGGCATATTTTGATTCCGGCTTCTGGAGGTTTTAATTGGAGGATCAATTCTGCCGCAAACTGATCATACAAGGAGTTTGGGTACCTAGAAATAAGAGAACGACCTATAAATTGATTTTTAGTGATTTCATAGTATTTTAATAATACAAATTAAATTCGAGATCATTTGGATATCGGTTTCTTTAGGTTTCCCGAAATAGGTCTTGTTTTGTCGTAACGGGTCTGTTTGGTGTTATCTTTCAAAACTTGTTTTGTTTCTGTTGATTTCGTTCCTGCCATTATACTATCATCATATTTTGATATTTGGCTGTTGTTTGAGTCATTTTCATCACCCTCGCATTAGTTTGTTTTTCGATAAGTTCTGGTCCAAACAAAAGTCAGATTTGTATTCTCGAGTCTAAAATCAATGTTCTTCATGCTATAAACTCTATTCTTGTCGTCGTCTTCTTGTTTTTTTCCCCTATCTGTGTCATGTATTCACTAAGGGAGAGGGAACAGAGGAGGATTGTAGATCAACGATGCGAAATACTAAGCCATGGTTTGGGGGTTCTAGAACGAGAAGTTGATAAGTGTAGAAGATTATTCTATGATCTTGAAGCTTCATTGGAAAACGAGGTACAACGCCAAAAGGATGAAAGACGAAGGAGAGTCGCTGTGGTTATCATTCAAAAGTATGTACGCAAGTGGTCAGTACGGCGTGCTTATTTGAAATTCTTGTCAGTCACTACTTCTATACAGTGTTGTTGGAGAAAGGTGTTAGCAATAAGGGGATTCCGAAGGCTTAAACAAGAGGCTACTGAAGTCACCATTAATGCTATTTAAGATTCGAGGGCGAATCTTCTTGAAGAGGGAGGGAATGATACGGTTCAGCCCTGTGATACGACCCAAGTAAGGTCAGATTCGGATTTTGGCGTAAAAAGCGCAACAATCCAGGTTTACGGCAACAATCATAATTCTCAATCCGACCGTTGGATCGGGCTAATATTTTATGTGGACTCTCCAGACATATCTTACTACCTTGGGTTAAAATTGAAGGTCAATCGGAGTTCGGTAAGGCACCCCAATACTGGTCAACAGGGGCTGTACGGATTTTGTTATTTACTTCCATTTGACTTGTGGACTTCCTATTTGATTAGGATTCTTTTCCTCCAAGGATGTGGGAGCTGGTTTTGGGAATTTCCTAGTTCCACAAGGATCTTTAATGAGTTGCAATATAATCTCCTAGTGTGGCAAGGATTCATTAATGTTTCAGAATCCTTTTCTTATAAGGATTCCTTATTCATCCTAGCTACACAAGGAAAGAAGGGTGGTGGTATTTAATGACAAGTTACATATTTTTATTATTTTCTTTAATGTTTGGGCTTAATTAAAACTTTGTTTTGAGCTAGGGTCCAAGGCTTGTTTGGATCAGGTTATGGGCTTTTCAGTTTAGGGTTTTGGGCCAGTTTTGAGTGGACCTCATATAAGTCCACATAAGGGGTCCATTAGGGTTAACTTTTCAAGAACTATTTAAACTCATGTAAGCCACAATTTCGGGAGCTTTGATGATTATTATTCTGAAATTTTCAGTTTTAACGTGTGAGAGTGATTCTTGCATTCTTCAGTTCTTGAACGAACTGAATCTGACTTATCGAAGATTAACTGGCTTCGTGGCGTCATTCTACTCATTCCAATAGTGTTGGTGCCTTGGGGCAGGTTTCCATTGTGTCGCACTCATATCAGACCTATTTCGGCTTTCCGGGATCAGATCTCAATCTTGATTGTGGGTTGCGTGACCACGTGATCACGAGGTTCGCATCATCCAACTGATACAACGGTCGGATTGAGAATTATGACTGTTGCCGTAAACCTGGATTGTTGCGCTTTTTACGCCAAAATCCGAATCTGACCTTACTTGGGTCGTATCACATGGCTGAACCGTATCACAATGATTGTCCAACTTTGCCTTCTTTTAAGGAATGCCTCCATGAACAAGCCCATGCTTTAAATAATTTCCAAAGGCCCAACCATAACCCATACTCGCAAACATACAATCCTGGTTGGAGAAATCACCCAAATTTCAGTTGGAAGAGTGACAATAATAATGCACAAACTTCACAGCCACCGTTTCAAGCACACTATAATTTTCAAAATTCTCATGGATATGCACCTCCTTATGCTCCATCTCCTAGAAGAAATCTTGAGGAAACATTGCATGCATTCATTGAAAAGCAGGAGACAATCAACACTCAACTTGCTCAAAGCATGACAGATTTTAAAGATGCTCTTGCAAAATTAACAACTGCTCTCAGTTTCCAAGAGAAAGGTAAGTTTCCTTCTCAACCACAGCAAAATCCAAAGGGGCAATACAATGCAAATGCAAGTGGTTCTGGAAGCCAACACATGGATCAAGTCAAATCAATCATCACTCTTCGTAGTGGTAAGGTTATTGAAAAACCTATTCTTGAACCTTGTGAGAAAGATGATGAGTCTATCTCTAAGGGTAAGGAAGGGGTTGAACCTGAACATTGCAAAGAGAAGCCTGATTCCCCGCTAGCACTTCCATTTCCTCATGTCATGACCAAACAAAGAAAAGTCAATCACAACTCTGAAATCTTTGAAATTTTCAAACAGGTAAGGATCAATATACCTTTGTTGGATGCTATTAAATAGGTTCCTTCCTATGCTAAATTTTTGAAACATCTGTGCACTGTGAAGAGAAAAATGAATGTGAAAAAGAAAGCCTTTTTAGCCGAACAAGTAAGTGCCATTCTTCAGAACAATAATGCTTTGAAATATAAAGACCCTGGTTGTCCTACAATTTCTTGCTTTATTGGAGAACATAAAATTGAAAGAGCCTTACTTGATTTTGGAGCTAGTGTGAATTTACTTCCATATTCAGTTTTTCAGAGTCTCAATCTAGGTGAGTTAAAACCAACCTCTGTAACTCTTTTACTTGCTGATAGATCTATAAAAGTTCCTAGAGGAATAGTTGAGGATGTGTTAGTACAAGTTGATAAATTCATTTACCCTGTAGATTTTGTTGTCTTGGATACACAACCTGTTGAAGCATGTAATTCAATTCCTGTCATTTTAGGACGTCCATTTCTTGCCACTTCTAATGCATTGATTAATTGTAGGAATGGACTGATGAAGCTATCATTTGGAAACATGACATTGGAGATTAATATTTTCAACATTTACAAGCAACCTGGAGATGATAATGATTTACAGGAAGTGGATTTTATTGAAAAATTAGTTCATTATCAATTTCAAACCACTTCTATTGAAACTGAGATTGATGAATCTGATGATTTGCAAATGGTCTACTTTCAGGAATCAAAGGCATGCAATTGGAGGCCACAAATTGAAGAATTGCCACCACGATCAATTGAGCCCATACCTTCAAGTGTTCAACCACCAAAACCTGAATTGAAGCTGTTACCATTTAATCTCAAATACTCATTTTTGGGAGAAAATGAAACTTTTCCGGTAATAATCTCTTCCAAACTTAATGAGCATCAAGAAGGTAAGTTATTACAGACTCTAAAAATGCACAAAAATGCATTAGGATGGACCATAGCTGACATAAAAGGAATTAGCCCTTTGATTTGCACACACAGGATTTATTTGGAGGAAAATGTTAAACCTTCTAGAGAAATGCAACGAAGGCTTAATCCTAATATGAAAGAAGTAGTGAAAAATGAAGTCATTAAGCTTCTAGATAATGGAATCATTTATCCTATTTCTGACAGCAAATGGGTAAGTCCTACCCAAGTTGTACCCAAAAAGTCTGGAGTCACTGTGATAACGAATGAGAAAAATGAGTTAATTCCAACTAGGACTGTTACGGGTTGACGCATGTGCATTGACTATAGGAAACTTAATTCAATGACTAGAAAAGATCATTTCCCTTTACTTTTCATGGACCAAATCCTAGAAAGAGTTGCAGGTCATGAATTTTATTGTTTCCTAGATGGCTATTCAGGTTACAATCAAATTGAAATTGCATTGGAAGATCAAGAGAAGACTACTTTCACATGTCCATTTGGTACTTTTGCATATCGAAGGATGCCTTTTGGATTATGTAATGCACCAGCCACGTTTCAAAGATGCATGCTTAGCATATTCAGTGATATGGTTGAACGTTTTCTTGAAATTTTTATGGATGATTTTTCTGTTTTTGGTGATTCACTTGATGATTGTTTGACTAACTTAGAAAAGGTTTTGAGTAGGTGTGAAGAGAAGAATCTTGTACTGAATTGGGAAAAAAGTCACTTTATGGTAACAAACGGCATTGTACTTGGTCACATTGTTTCATCGAAAGGAATTGAGGTTGACAAATCTAAAATCGAGTTAATTGCCAACTTACCAACACCAAAATCTGTTAAAGATGTTAGATCATTCTTAGGACATTCTGGTTTTTACAGAAGGTTCATCAAAGATTTTAGTGTAATATCTAAGCCCTTGAGTAACCTTCTAACAAAGGATAATATTTTTGAATGGACTGAACGTTGTGAAGAAGCCTTTGTTAAACTTAAAAACTTGCTTACTTCTGCTCCTGTCATTCAACCTCCTGATTGGTCATTACCTTTTGAAATAATGTGTGACGCTAGTGATTATGTCGTAGGTGCTGTCTTGGGACAAAGAAAGGATAAGAAACCTTATGTGATTTACTATGCAAGTAAAACTTTAAATAGTGCTCAAATGAATTACACTACCACTGAAAAAGAATTACTTGCAGTAGTATTTGCATGTGACAAGTTCAGATCTTATCTTGTTGGCTCACCTGTTGTTGTTTTTAGTGATCATGCAGCATTAAAATATCTTCTTTCTAAGAAAGATTCTAAGGCTAGATTGGTGCGGTGGATTTTGTTACTTCAAGAATTTGATATCACAATCAAAGATAAGAAAGGCACCGAAAATGTTGTTGCAGATCATTTGTCAAGATTGACAACAGATTCGAAATCTGACATCACACCAATCGATGACTACTTTCCCGATGAATCTTTATTTTCCGTTTCTACGATGCCTTGGTTTGCTAATATTGTTAATTTTCTTGTTTCAGGACAATTGCCAGCTCATTGGAGTACCCAAGACAAAAGAAAGTTCTTGAACGAAGTGAAGAACTTTTATTGGGATGACCCTTATTTATTCAAATATTGTCCTGATCAAATATTTCGAAGATGCATTCCTGACAATGAGGTAAGTAGTGTCATTAAATTTTGTTATTCTGAGGCATGTGGGGGTCATTTCTCATCAAGAAAGACAACTGCAAAAATCTTACAAAGTGGATTTTATTGGCCCACCATGTTCAAAGACTCACATGCATTCTGCAAGACTTGTGAAAATTGTCAAAAGTTGGGATCTATTTCAAAACGTCACATGATGCCTTTAAATCCTATTCTTGTCATTGAGATCTTTGATTGTTGGGGTATAGATTTCATGGGTCCATTTCCTCCATCAATTGGTTTCGTGTACATATTGGTCGCAGTATATTATGTTTCAAAATGGATAGAGGCAATTCCAAGTCGAAACAATGATCACAAAACAGTGATAAAGTTTTTGAAAGACAATATTTTGAGTCGATTTGGAATTCCTCGAGCCATAATAAGTGACGGTGGAACACATTTCTGCAACAAGCCATTTGCTTCTTTAATGAAGAAATATGGAATCACACACAAAGTTGCCACCCCTTATCACCCTCAGACAAGTGGACAAGTAGAGCTTGCTAATAGGGAGATCAAACAGATCTTGGAGAAAACGGTGAACCCTAATCGGAAAGACTGGTCTTTAAGACTTAATGATGCACTTTGGGCTTATCGAATTGCATATAAAACATCATTAGGTATGTCACCTTATAGACTAGTCTATGGAAAACCTTGTCATTTGCCTGTGGAAATTGAACATAAAGCTTATTGGGCTATTAAAGCTTTCAATTCAAACATTGATGATGCTAGTCAGCTGCGAAAATTGCAAATAAATGAGCTTAAGGAAATTAGAAATGATGCATATGACAATTCAAGAATTCATAAAGCAAGAATCAAAGAGTTTCATGACAAGAAAATACTGAGAAAAACATTCAATATTGGTCAAAAAGTCTTGCTTTATAATTCTCGACTCCATTTATTTCCTGGAAAACTAAGATCAAGATGGAGCGGTCCTTTTATTGTGAAACATGTGTATCCATATGGGGCCTGTGATATCGAGAATCCAAAGAATGGCAATGTTTTCAAGGTAAATGGGCATCGATTGAAAGTTTATTTTGACAATTTTTCAGTTGAAAATGACTCTATTGAATTGAGTGATCCTGTATATAAAGATTGATTCTTTTTCTCACATTGTTTTGTGTTTGTTTAGGTGTATCTTTTGTTTTGCTAGTTTCTCTCACCCCGGTCAAATGGCGGATAACGGTACTCCGTGACTCTTAAGTCGGTTCTTTCAGTTTCCCATGATAACTGATATCTGTGTATATAATTGTGCAATTCTCTGCTCTTTCTTCTTTCTTTGAATCTCGCATCCAATTCTCATTTGAAAATGGACACCACTCTTGAAAAATTGAAAAAGTATTTTCCCGCTCTGCCTCAGAATGCGATTACAAAAATTTACCGTGCTAGGTGTGAAAGATTGAGTTTGTTAATGAATCATGGAATTCCTGAAGATATTCGCTGGCTAATTGAAGCAAAGGTCCGATTATCAGGTGAGTCCTCTAATTCTTTCATTTCACACATGCCTGGAACAGGTAAAAGCACTTTTGCAAAGAAACGTCGTGCAAAACGACTGAAAGTCTGTCACAGATGTGCCAGATGGACTTGTAATGCGACATGTCGTTCTTTAGGAATGGTATCTGTAAACCGTGAAGATAAAATACAATTCATTAAGGATGGCCTGAGTAAGGGGTCTTTAGATAATCTTTTGTTGACCCTTGAGACGCATCCTAGTGGAGATGTGCATCGTGTAATTCATGATTTATGGCCACAATTCCATAAAGAACATGATCGACTTAGTCTTGGGAATCTGACTAAAAAAGACCCTGTTTGCTAGTTTTTAAGAAAACTGGATGGGAAGCCTATCCCTGACCCATAAAGGGCGTTTAAGCCGTTCTTGGACGTAAAACTAAGGGAAGATGTGAGCCACAATCACAACTACCTGTACATACAGGCTTTGTCAAAATAAATAAATAAAGAGAGAGAGTGTGAGACTACAGCTGGCCTACATGTAGGTGGTATGATTGCATTTTCACTTTTTCATTTATAAATTCTTCTCTTCCTTCCCTTCATTTCTACTCATCCCATACATTCATCAAATATAGAAGTGTGTAGAAATGGCAGGTTCCTCAAGTCATCACATAAAAAATATTTGTGTTTTCGGTGGATCTAGTCCTGGGAAAGAAAAAGAGTTTTTAGAATCAGCAAATCATCTTGGTCGGGTACTAGCTGAGAGAAAGATTCATTTAGTATATGGGGGAGGTAGCCTTGGGTTAATGGGAGGAGTATCAATGGCTGCATTTTTGGGAGGTAGTCAAGTTTTGGGGGTTGTCCCCAAAGCTTTAGCAAATGGGGACATCATTGGAAAAACAATTGGAGAGGAACTACAGGTCCCAACAATGTCTGACCGACTGAATACCATGTTTAACCATGCTGATGCCTTCATTGCCTTACTTGTAATGCGACATTGGAAGATATCTTTCATATTTCATCTTGGGCCCAACTGCACATTCACCATAAACCTATAGGTTTGTTAAATGTTAATGGTTTTTATGATAAGTTGCTATCTTTCCTTGATCAAGCTGTGGAACAGGAATTTCTAACATCTTCGGCACGACAAATCATAATCTCTGCTACTACTGCTGAACAATTGATTGACCAACTACAATCTTTCATCCCTGTCATTGATCCTTGCATGAGTCGCCTAGATTGGTCAGCTAAGGAAAGCCGTAAAAAGCTTAGATTAGATTTGAGTCTTCATTTGTGAAACCTTGTGTCTTTTGTGTTATTAATAGCATATTATTTTTTTTGTTACTTCTTATATTTGTTTAAGTGTGTTTCAGGTTTGTCATTGTTCGCTGTTTCAGGTGATGTCTTCTATACTCTATCTTTCTACCTTTGAACATTGAGGACAATGTCTCGTTTTGGTTGGGGGGAGAGGGTAGTAGTTAAAAAAAGAAAAAAAAAAAACTAACCAACTAATTGTGTTTGTTTTTAAAAAAACCATTTGGCAAAACTGTTATTACTAGGATGACAGAGTAAAGAGGAATTATTCTTGAGACGCATCTTAGTAAAAACTTTCTAATGGTTATTTGCAATATTCATAACAAGACCTATTAGAATACTTCTTGAAATATTCAGGTTTACAAACTCTCGCATTGTTATCACTTGATTCTGCTCCTATACTCATTTAACAAGTAGTATTAAACCTTCATTTTCACACACACACACTTTAACATATGATTGTGGGTTGCACATTGGATTATTACATTAATTATGTTCTTTTGTTGAAGGTAACAACTAAGGGAAAAGGATAGTATATAATTTTCAAAAAAAAAAAAAGAAAAAAAAAAGATAGTATTGATGATAATAAAACGTGGATAAGTTTGGTTTCGTAGCCTCCCTAACCTAAGCAATTAAGCCCGAAGGGGTGTTTTAACACCTAATACCCTAAAGTCAACTGACTTGGGAGTTATTGGCCCAAAGCTTGTTACATGGGTTAAGGAGAAAAGCTTAAGGGAATCAAACATTGCACTATCTACGTATCAGTATCTGCAACCCGAGTTGTTAAGCTCGTAGGGGTGTCTCAACACCTAATGCCCTAAGACCAACTGGTCTGGGAGTCATTAGCCTAAAACTCGTTACATGGGTTAAAGATACATTATGTTTTAAGTTGTATGTGTATATAAATAAAATTAAAAAAAAAAAGAGAAAAAAAAGTAATAATAATAATAATCCCAACCCAAGGAAGTTCACCTTAAACATTTGAACATAATATTGTTTTCTTCCAACAAAAGCCCCATCATCTATGTTTTCATATATTGAGCACATAAAAAGAAGGTTTATTAATATCTTGTTTAAGAAGTATGAAGCAGTAATATAAATTTAATGAGAGTTTGTTTATCTGGATAGAGTAATAGAAGTTGAATGATGAATGCCTTGCTTTGTGATACTTGCAAATTGTTTTAACGCTTTAGATTACTAGGGACTAGTAATAAGCTGGTTGGGGGGTGTGATTAGTACTTAAAAGTGCATGTTTATCAAGGTTTTATATCATCATTTTGCACTTGAAGTATCAATAACTCCTTAACGAAAGCATGTTTTATAATAACAAGTTTGATAGTATAAGATACCTTAATTTATGGTAAATGCTCATTTTAAATGCAGGACTATCACATAAATAAAAGGATTGATTGATGAGTTTAAGCATTAAAAGTTAAAGGACAAAGAGATGGCCAAACTTAGAAAAGAGATGTCGGTGCAGTCCAAACCAGAACATTGCTCGGTAATTGGATCATATCTGGAGCTCTAGATCTCGGATTTAGGTCCATTTTATATGGATGGAAAGGTAAGACAAAGGCCTACAACTTTCATGAGGAGCCCAAGATCTAAAAAGGTCGTTTTGAAGTCCAAATTGAAGGAACAACGAAGAAGTCCGAAGCTGTCCTGCAGCCCAGACACTATTTAGTGTTCAGCCCATATCTTGAGTTCTAGAAGTCCAAATGACCTCATCTTTTTTTTGTTGGAAAGCTGAGACAATTTCCTAGAACATTCCTGAGGATTCTGGGCAAATTATGATGTTAGCAATGACGTCTTGTTCAGACAAGAAGATAAGGATTGTTATCAAGTCAAGATGTGGCCACCCACTCATCAATTAGTCAACAAATCAATAGTTCCAAATTTTGGCCTATAAAAGGAGGCACTTACCATGTATTGAGGCATCTTGGTTTCCAGATCAAGATCATGCTCTTGCTTTCTCTCTTTGTATTGCTTATGTTTTGCTTTCATTAATATCAAGTTTATGCACTTCTTTTCCTTTCTTTTACTTAGTTAACTTCTTTCTCATTTATGTTCTTATCTTGTTCATTTATGTTTCTTTCTTTCATTATGTTTAGCTAAGTTAATTATGTCAAGGTGAAAAGGGTACACTAATGGTGTAAGAATAAGTATAATATAAACTTAACATGGACCTTAACGTTGGATACTAACATGTTTTATATTTGTTATCTTGTTCACTTTTAATACTTTGCTTGTTAAATGGTTAATCTAGATTTATGTTGTATAACACTTGGTACAACAAATACTTGGTACTTTCATAGCCCATACTGTATGGTATAACCGACACCTGAGCTATGAAAGGGACTTGATTTGTTGTTAACATAAGTTATAATCATGAATGCCTGCCAACATTTACAAGTATTAGCTTTATTCGAATAAGATAACTAATGTAATCATGTTAACAATTTATAATCTGATTGGAACCTCCTTTATGTGTGGTTTCCAATTGAGTAATAAGAGTTTATACTATACTTGTTTGAAGTACCATTAGTGGATCCTCTAACCTTGACATTTATTTTTATCGTTGTTTAATCCTTACATTAATCTTTCAACTCAAAGTTCTCATTAATTTCTTCCTTCTCTTCTTTATTATTGTTGTTGTTGTTGTTGTTATTATTATTATTATTATTATTATTATTATTATTATCTGTTCATAAACTCAGTATATAGGCTGGAAACCTGTGACCTGATCTTTTAGATCATTCTCAGGTATAACAACGCCACGTACTGAGTATTATTATTATTATTACTATTACTAGTACTATTATTGTTATTATTATTGTTATTGTTGTTATTATTGTGTTGTTATTTATAATTTATACAATTAACCTCTCTGTGGTTCGACCCCGGTCTTGCTGGGTTATTTATTACTTTGACACTCCTGCACTTGGGAAAAGACATCAAGCTTTTGGTCGTGTCATTCACCCTCTCTTTATCTTCATAATTTCAGTAGTTGAATTCATCAATTAATCCTTTGATTTATGTGATAGGTCTGCATTTAAGATGAACATTTACCATATATTAAGGTATTTTATAGTATCAGACTTGTTATTATAAAATATGCTTTAGTTAAGGAATTATTGATACTTTAAGTGCAAAATGATGATATAAAATCTTGATAAACATGCACTTTTAAGTACTAATCAAATATATTTCACCATTTTATTTTAGAGTGATATTTCAACAATCAATATATATATAGCTTTGGGTATATTATAATAACTATCTAAAGACTTGAATGAATTACAAGTTCTTTTATATCCAAAATGATTTTAATTTTTAATTTTTTATTATTAAAGGCGGTGATTTTAAAAATATTAAGGATATTATGAATAAAAATATATTTTTTTCAATTGCATGTAAATATAAAAAACTTTTTTATTATTTAAATAGTTCATGTAGTTTTATAATATATTAGAGAGAGTTTTTGAAATTTATCCAATAAAGTTTTATGGAAAATATTTCTATTAGTTGTACTCATTATTTTAAAATTTCGGTTCGTTGGATCAACTTGAAACTCAATTCATCTTAAGTTTGGACTAATCCGAGTTAAAAAAAAAACAAAAAAAAACTTGATTAATATAATAAAAAATCCGAGTTAACTTTTTATTTATTCTTATTTTTTTTTATCAAAATAATGTTGTTTTGTTTTTTTAAAAAAAATATTTTTGAGGTGAATCTATAGCTATGCATTTTTTTTCTCTCTTAGAAATAGATGTCCTGAACATTACTTCTTTTTTGAGAGATGGACCACATTTTATATCTCGGCAAACACTTAAGATAAGTAAAGAAATATAATTAATTGAACATAGTTAATGAATACTTTACATAAGAACCAAAAAATTGTTGAATTTAATTTAGAGTGATATGATATAACAAGTAAAGTTGTGATGTACAAATCTATTTGTTTCCCAAGTACCGAACAGGTGTTCGAGGAGGAGGATAGGTGGAGAGTCCGCAATCCAACACAACCCATGCTCCGTTTTTTATTGCCTATTTCTCTAAAATAAGAAAGTAAAACACAAGAGAATCGGAGAGAGTGGAGGAGAGGTTTGTTTTGTTTTAGTGTTTGTTGACTTGGCGAAGATTTTGGTTATCTATCCATTCCTACTCACTTTCTCAACAAACGAACGCTTCAACTGCATAATTTCACGGCCAGCTAAACATTCCTACTCTTATCACTCTTTTCCCCCCCTCCTCTTTCTCCCCTTCTCTTTTGGTAATCTGTCATCAAAACTTTAACAAAATAGAGCAAAAAAAAAAAAAAAAAGCTCTTTTGGTCTCTTAATTTCTTCTTCTTCTTCTTGTACGTTTCTTGATTATTTTTCTTTTGTTTTTGGGCTTCTTTTTGTTTTTTTTAATGAACAGATGATGATGGCGTGGAGTTGTTGGGATTTATGTGTGTGATCAGGAGGAGGAGGGTGTTTTGTCCTCAGGAGGTGAAGATCTGAGGCTTTTGTTTCTCTTTTAAAGATATTTTAAAGTTTTTGCGTAATCAATCGAAAAGAAAGAGAAATGAGTGCATCAAGGTTTATAAAGTGTGTGACAGTAGGAGATGGAGCTGTTGGTAAAACTTGTCTCTTGATCTCTTACACCAGCAACACCTTCCCTACGGTAATTCAATCTCAATTTCCTGACTCTTTTGTACTTTCGCTTTTCAGTTTTTCTGGGAAATTGGGATATGGGTTCTTGAGTTTTGGTGGAAATGATAATGGGTTTCCTTTTGTTTATATTTTCATTATAAATGTTTTTTAATTTGGGATGTGGTTTTCTGAATTTTGGTGGAACTTGAGTTGGGCTCTATTTAATTTCCATTTTGAGATTCTATGTCGAGTATGTATGTCATTTTATTTATGATTTGGTAGGGTGGTAATTCAAGGGTAGGTCCTTTCTGGACATGTTTGCATGATTTGGTAATGTTTCGATTCATTTTGCTGATAAATAATCAAGGGAGGTTAAGATTGTTGTCGAGTTTCTGTTTTGCTCCCAATTATGGATTGATCAAAGCTGAATTTTGCTTCTATTTATTAGTTTGGCCTGGCTTGACATTATTATAATGGAAGTTTTAGTTTTTCAATAAGAAATGCCGTTACTTATCCAAATTATTGTTTTCTTTTTTTCCTTTACATTTCACGCAGCAAAAAATTCTTTTATTTTGTTCATATTTTCATGGGATTTAATCAAATCCTTTACAAGAGAGTGTAATACCATTGCCTTATTTTATTGCATTGTTGTGATAAACAGGATTATGTGCCTACAGTTTTTGACAATTTCAGCGCAAATGTGGTCGTGAATGGTGCTACTGTCAATCTGGGGTTGTGGGATACAGCTGGTAATTCTACATAGAACTTTATATATTTTTTTTTTGTGTGTTATTTACTTCTATATTTTATTTTGGATGTGTGATTCTGCATGGATCTGACTTTATTTTTTATTGAAACAGGGCAAGAGGATTATAATAGATTAAGACCATTGAGTTACCGTGGGGCAGATGTTTTCATACTGGCATTCTCTCTCATTAGCAAGGCCAGTTATGAAAATGTTTCTAAAAAGGTTGGAAATTAGATTGCATGAAATGCTGTCTTTTGTTTCAATCCTAGACAAACTATTCCTATATTAAAAAATAGAACATGCTGATGAGTTATCACTTGACTTCTTTTCCAGTGGATTCCAGAGCTGAAGCATTATGCACCTGGTGTCCCAATAGTTCTCGTCGGCACAAAACTTGGTAAATTTTCGTTTATACATGGAATTAGATAGATGTGTTTGTAAGCATTTTTAGTGTTTGATGATTATGCATATGAGCTTGTTTGCTCAACTGCTTTTTGTGCTCAATTTTAATTTGCCCGAGAATTTTTTACATTAAAGTTGCTCGAGTATTGTTAATAGAAGTCTTTATTTTCTATTGTGCATGGTTGCATGTAATACTTTTTTCAGTTGCTGTTCAGCAAGTTCATTAGTCGATATGTAACTAGTGTTGTCTGCAGCAACATGTGATTAGTAATTTGTTATGGAAAAGGATTTTCTTTTGACCTGCTCTTTTATAATTTATCCTTTTTCTTTTTGTGGGATGAGTGATACTTAAAGTTCTGCTTTATGCAATTTTCTTCATGATCAATGTTTGCAGCTTGATTTTGTGAAAAACTTTCGATGAGTATTTAATGGGCATAATGTGAATAAATTGATGGGTGTTACTCTTCTAAGGAAACAAAAAAAAAAGTTGTCAAGAGGTATATTCTTTTTGTCTGAACAAAGCTAGATATAGCCCATAGTTTTAGTACTTTCTTGGTGGCTTTCATTCTTTCATTATGCGCCTGTATTTCCTTTCACATGTGTATCATTAATTTGTGACTCATCATAAGGTATTCTAACTTCAATTTGTGATTTTCATTTTCATGGGACATTCTCCAAAATATACATCAGTTGGTTTTTTTTTTTTTAAAAATTAAAATTAGTCTTACTTTTTTTATGGTTTTCAATGAGCTAGATCTTCGGGATGATAAGCAGTTCTTCATAGACCACCCTGGTGCTGTTCCTATTACTACAGCTCAGGTAAAACTCGTGACTGATTGTGTGTTTTCTCTCATTTTGAGCATTTACATGAATTGTTGTTTTTCCATTTTTTTAAGCAAATCCTTCCTATCACCCAATTATTGATGTTGTTGTCTTTGAATATTTAAAAGGGAGAGGAGCTGAGGAAGCTGATTGGTGCACCTGCCTACATTGAATGCAGTTCGAAAACACAGCAGGTATGAATATTTTACAAAGACATTCTCTTCTGCATTGAAAGCTTTTTGGGCTTATAAATTCAGTTGTTAGCTTGTTCATGCAGAATGTGAAGGCAGTTTTCGATGCAGCCATCAGAGTCGTCCTTCAACCACCCAAGCAAAAGAAAAAGAAGAGCAAAGCACAAAAGGCCTGTTCTGTATTGTGATTGTAACAGGTGTGAGGAGCCTTTGTGTTACCCATGTTCCTTTCCTCTCTTCCATTGCTCTCTAAGAAGCTTAATTTAATGTCTTTCCAGACAGTAATGAGGATCTACGAAGCGTGAGGTGGTTTGATATTGGTTTTTTGAATTATTATGGATCTCTAATAGTTGAATTGCATTGCATGATTGCCCACCTCCTATTCATTCCTCTTGGTTTTGATATGTTTTATGTATTAATAGACTGGAACATCCCATTAGGAACACAACGTAGCCGTGCATGAATTCTATCAAAAACTTGTATCAGTTTCAAGAGTTTGGTTATGTTGTGCCACTAATCTTGCTTTGGTTTATTTTTACTTTCTTGTTTCTGAGAACTCTTTCACTTTCATCCCACATCAGCAATGTTCCTAAACTCCCATAATTTTTTGCCTTGATGTTGAATGATAATTAGAAATATCCTAGAGTAACAGTGAAAGGAAGAAAATAAGTAGGGCCACCGAGGTAATAGCATTGAATGATTTGGTTGTTAGTTCATGGTGGCTGGTGATAGCAGCGAGCCGTTTCAGATTTGTTATAGAGGTATGAAATGGGTTGGGACTCCAGTTTATTAGCCCCGCTACCTTGAGTGCTAATAGCTTTCCAATTTCATCTGTTCCGTAAGTTGTTGCAGGTCACAAGATGCTGCTTTTTCATTCTTTGTTTTCCCCTTTCTGAGATGCCGAATTTTTTTGGATTTCAACATTGTGCCGAGCTTAAATTGCATGATGCGGTCCTCTTTGAGCAAGGCGATGAAGTGATGGGACAATCCTTTAGGACCGTGTCTCTGGGAACTAAAACATGCACCGCTGTTAACATGCTATCCACAGGCAGGTGAAGGGAGAGAGAAAGGAAGCCAATCCGGCAAGAAGGGTACTTCCTTGGGTGGGTTAGCATCCATTGTGCCAAACAGAAATTTATAAAATTCATCCCCTTTCACCCATTCCTCGTCACAAACAGACTCTAGGCCGTGTTTGATTGCAGGAAAGTGAATTCCTGGAATTCACTTTCCTGCTTTTTCTATGTTTGGCGACGATAAAGGAAAATAATGAAAGGAAACTGAATTCCATCCACCTAGAATTAATAACGTGCTCGAAGGAAAGTGTTTTCCTTCTGTTAGAAAAGGAAAACACTTTCCTTTCGGCGTGCGTAGCGCACGCCTTCACTTGCTACAGTGGCAAGCGATATAATTCACTTGCAACAGTAGGCAATGATATAATTCAAGTGAATTATAATTCGCTTGCACTGTAGCAAGTGATATAATTCACTTGCCACTGTATCAAGTGAATTATAATTCGCTTGCACTGTAGCAAGTGAATTATAATTTGATTGCACTGTAGCAGTTAATTAAAATGCAAAGCGGTGGGTTTTTGATTAAATCAAAGTTTAATTAATTCCTTAAACTCATTAATTCTTCAATTAAACTCTTGATTTCATTAATTAAAATAATCTAAATTTTAATTAAATCAATTTTCCAATTAAACCCTTGATTTAATTAATTAAACTAGTCAAGAGTTTAATTAAATCTTTAAATTTCCAATCATGTTGCCCTTAACCCAAATTTTAATTAATCCTTCATTTATTTTATTTTTATTTTTCATCATCTTTTTTTTTTAAATAATAAAATAAAAAGGTCAAAAATTGGGTTATGACAATTGTAAGTGATTAAATATTTTATATATATTAGATAAACTTGAAAAAATATTTAATTCATTAATAAATTATTTTCCAGTTCATTTTCCATAACACAACCAAACACTGGAAAGTATTTTCCAGTTCATTTTCCATAACACTACCAAATATCGGAAAATACTTTTCTGGAATTCACTTTCCAGGAATTTACTTTCCCCGGAATTCACTTTCCAAAAGGAAACTACTTTCCTGCAAACAAATGGAGCCTAAATGCCATTTTCAGAAAAAGCATTGATGGATGTTAGTTCCTTTCGGAATCTCATCCATCAAGGTCCCCTTCAAGGGCTAAGATTCCGGGGTTATTAGGTGCATGTTTGTAGCCAGAAATGGTGTGCTATTCTAGAGAGGAAACTCAAAGGTGAACCAATAGCAAGAAATCAAGGATGCCACTGTGGAACCAAGAACATTTGCTTAGATTCTTGCATTGCGCAAATAGAAAGAGCAACCAGGATTGAAATTCCATCTAGGCAACCACGACTTGCTTGATTATAATAAACCATTAGTTTAAGAAAACAAGCAAGCATAGCGTAGTCGGGTTCCCACAACACCACCACCCACCCCAATTCCTTAAACTCATTAATTCTTCAATTAAACTCTTGATTTCATTAATTAAAATAATCTAAATTTTAATTAAATCAATTTTCCAATTAAACCCTTGATTTAATTAATTAAACTAGTCAAGAGTTTAATTAAATCTTTAAATTTCCAATCATGTTGCCCTTAACCCAAATTTTAATTAATCCTTCATTTATTTTATTTTTATTTTTCATCATCTTTTTTTTTTAAATAATAAAATAAAAAGGTCAAAAATTGGGTTATGACAATTGTAAGTGATTAAATATTTTATATATATTAGATAAACTTGAAAAAATATTTAATTCATTAATAAATTATTTTCCAGTTCATTTTCCATAACACAACCAAACACTGGAAAGTATTTTCCAGTTCATTTTCCATAACACTACCAAACATCGGAAAATACTTTTCTGGAATTCACTTTCCCCGGAATTCACTTTTCAAAAGGAAACTACTTTCCTGCAAACAAACAGAGCCTAAATGCCATTTTCAGAAAAAGCATTGATGGATGTTAGTTCCTTTCGGAATCTCATCCATCAAGGTCCCCTTCAAGGGCTAAGATTCCGGGGTTATTAGGTGCATGTTTGTAGCCAGAAATGGTGTGCTATTCTAGAGAGGAAACTCAAAGGTGAACCAATAGCAAGAAATCAAGGATGCCACTGTGGAACCAAGAACATTTTCTTAGATTCTTGCATTGCGCAAATAGAAAGAGCAACCAGGATTGAAATTCCATCTAGGCAACCACGACTTGCTTGATTATAATAAACCATTAGTTTAAGAAAACAAGCAAGCATAGCGTAGTCGGGTTCCCACAACACCACCACCCACCCCAACCCCCCCCCCCCCCCAACTATCTACTATACTTGTTTCCTTTCAAGGGAAAAAAAGGGTCTATAGCAAGCATCCCTTTCCATTCTCACTCTCAATGAGAAACAATATCCATCCAAGTCATACAAGGATGTTTCACACTCTGTGATCTTTCACGAATAGCATAATATTTTACCCATTCTAACTAGAGTTGAGAACATTGCAATAGCCCAGTCAAAGGCGGAAAACTTTGACATGGAATGCTTTAACTGAACAGTCATGTCATACAGCTCTGTAAAGATAACCGTGGTGTCATCACCAAAACCTAAAAAAATTGACACGGTTGTCTGTGCTAAAGGGTCAATTTAATTGACCATGAATAAAATACCAGTAGATTACAAGACAGCAACCTGATAAGCACACGGTTTCAAAATTGCACTGGAGTTAAACGTGTGAAGCTCCTCAGACCAGTATGTATGCAAGAAGATATACACCTTACTCCATGAATAAGTCAACAGTAGTCATGTTCGAACCAATAACATGAAAGTTGTTCTTGACATCCAGTTATCATGTCACACCTTGATGGGATCATATTTCTCACCATTTGCACCACCTTTCTGTTTCTGGAACTGAATGTATCCAAGTGTTCTGGATAAGAAAGCATCAGCAGCAGGATCTGGTGTACTGTTGTCACTTTGCATCTCGGGTGTAATCAATTCAATCAGGCTCTGGATTGCAGTCCCAGTGATCTGTGGGTTTCCCTTCTCGAAGAAGTAAAGATACCTACATGCAAAAAAAAAAAAAGGGTTGTCATTTACATTTTCGAAGATCAAAAGACAAAATTATAGAGATTGAATGAAATAAGGTTAATGGAATAGAACAATTACTTGCTCAGAATCTCAACAAAGAATGACACTGATCCAGTGTTATCCCATGCCGCGTTGGACATTTTTTGAGCAGCATTTGCAATTTCATAAAGCACTCTTCAGGCAAATCAGAACCCTGGTTCAAAAGCAGAAAGAGAGAAAATTTATCATAAACCATTGGGAAGCAAATCTCAAATGAACTCGTAAGCAGTCCACTCCTCTCACAACTCATCAAAGTTAATTACAGCCGTAACACTTCCTTTCCTACTGTAGGCTACAATAGCATGCCACCGAGGCTGTCCAAGATGACATCGTGACAAGGTGCCCTAATATGCATATTGCTGTCCCCTTAATAATGCTAAGTTCTGGTTTGACCATGTTAATCACCACAAGGCTTTATTAACATTAAAAGCTTGACTCACCTCTCTCCATCTTTCATGTTATCCTTGATCATCAACCCAGAATAGATGTGCACACCCAGAAACCGCTCTGCAATGATCAGGCTTTCCTTAAAATAGCTTAGCTGAATACTGCTTGAGCAAGGTTTCATATCAGGGCCTTCACATAAATACACTTCAAATTATGATTTGGAAATTTTTAATTATAGCACAATGATGCTATAGGATTACCCCCGTGGCTTTGGGCGTTAAAGTATCCCTGTTCTCTACACCATTATCAAATGCAGTGTGGTCACCTGTGCTTTTGAATCCTGTTGCAGCAAGCATGCATGAGAGAAAAAATAACTGAATTTGCAACTATGAGGAAATCAATATAAAGTTGATTAAAGATTTGAATCAGATCAACTCATTTAGACTTCTTCATTTAGAATATAAGCTTGAGTGAAAAATTCATATGCAACAGGCTCTAGATCAGTCATCATGCGGACCAGCCCAGAAACACCAGCAAGGACCCATTACATGTTTCAAATGGACCAATGACTCGGTCCAAGACAAAGACATTGAAAGACGCATTGAATGCATTGGTTTTGAAGGTTTCCACCAAGTCAGAATTGGAAGGTCCATTGGAGTATCAAGAGGAGATTCTAGTACATCTTATCCATGTGCAAGAGGGGTCCAAGACAACCTTATTTGGGCCATGAGATGAGGGCTTTATTTTATTTTGTTAGCTACAGCCCAAGGCTTGTTTGGGCTTAATTCATACTTTGTTTTAAGCTAGGATCCAAGGCTTGTTTGGATTAAGTTATGAGCTTTTCATTTTAGGGTTTTGGGTCAGTTTTGAGTGGACCTCATATAAGTCCATATAAAGGGTCCATTAGGGTTAACTTTTCAAGAACTATTTAAACTCATGTAGGCCAAAATTTTGGCAGCTTTGATGATTATTATTCTGAATTTTTCAGTTTTAACATGTGAGAGTGATTCTTGCATTCTTCAGTTCTTGAACGAACTGAATCTGACTTATCAAAGATTAACTGGCTTCGTGGCATCATTCTACTCATTCCAATAGTGCTGGTGCCTTGGGGCAGGTTTCCATTGTGTCGCACTCTTATCAGACCTATTTCGGCTTTCCGGGATCAGATCTCAATCTTGATTGTGGGTTGCGTGACCACGTGATCACAAGGTTTGCATCAGTTGGTATCAGAGCTAGGCTCCGAAACAAGGTCATATCATTCTGTTATTTTCATTTTTTTTTTAGTGTTCCCTTAAGTTTTTCAATGTTTGCGTCCATCTTTTTGTTCTTCGTGTTTGTGTCATCTAAGCAAAAAAAAAAAAGTTTATATTTCATCTTGTTACTGTCTCTAATCATATCAATTTGTTAAAAAGAAAAAAAACAGAAAGAAATAGAGAAAAGAGTGATTAATTGAAATTTGAAGGATCATTCAATTTTTGCTGCAAAAACACAAATATTGGTGAACCATAAGCGAACCACCTCGGAATCAATTTAAAGTTCATATTCAGTCTATTGGGGGTGGGATCGCATCATATATCAAAGTTGGGCTTATTCTGATATTATTTGCTTGAGGTTTTAATTCGAGTTTCAATTCTGCCGTAGAAACACTACTTTTAGTGAACCCCAGGTAAAACACCTTGGAATCTATTGAAACTTCATATTCTGAGTATTGGGTATGCGATTGCACCAAATATTAAATTTGGGATTATTTTGATATCGGTTTCTGGAGGTTTTAATTGGAGGTTCAATTCTGCCGCAAACTAATCATACAAGGGGTTTGGGTACCTAGACATAAGAGAACGACCTATAAATTGAGTATTAGTGTTTTCATAGTATTCTATTACTAAATATTGAATTTGAGGTCATTTCGAGATCGTTTGCTCTGGGTTTCAATTATGTTACGTAAAAATTGCGTAATTTGCATCAAGTTTGAGAACATGATCTATACTTGATACGGTTCAGCCCTGTGATACGACCCAAGTAAGGTTAGATTCGGATTTTGGCATAAAAAGCGCAACAGTCCAGGTTTACGGCAACAATCATAATTCTCAATCCGACCGTTGGATCGGGCTAATATTTTATGTGGACTCTCCAGACATATCTTACTACCTTGGGTTAAAAATTCAGGTCAATCGGAGCTCGAGAAGGAACCGCAATACTGGTCAACGGAGGATGTATGGATTTTGTTATTTACTTCCATTTGACTTGTGGACTTCCTATTTGGTTAGGATTCTTTTCCTACAAGGATGTGGCAGTTGGTTTTGGAAATTTCCTAGTTCCATAAGGATCTTTAATGAGCTGCAATATAATCTACAAGTGTGGCAGTGATTTATTAATGTTTCAGAATCCTTTTCTTATAAGGATTCCTTATTCATCATAGCTACACAAGGAAACAAGGGCTGGTGGTATTTAATGACAGATTAGTTATTTTTATTATTTTCTTTCATGTTTGGGCTTAATTAAAACTTTGTTTTGAGCTAGGGTCCAAGGCTTGTTTGGATCAAGTTATGGGCTTTTCAGTTTAGGGTTTTGGGCCAGTTTTGAGTGGACCTCATATAAGTCCACATAAAGATCCATTAGGGCAGGTTTCCATTGTGTCACACTCCTATCAGACCTATTTCGGCTTTCCGGGATCAGATCTCAATCTTGATTGTGGGTTGCGTGACCACGTGATCACGAGGTTCACATCAATACTGTTTAGATTTGTCTGAATCTTTTAATTTCTCTTATATTTGGGTTATCTAGGATTCAAGTAATTGTTTTCGCTAATATTCTCTTTTGTTTTATTTCATGTCTTTGTTTCGTCCACAATTCGCACGAATTTGCATTGCTACTCGCAAAATCGTAATCGTAGTTTCGTTTTGCTTTGTTTTCAGTATATTTTTTTGATTCTTGAGTCTGAAAATTATAATTAGAGTGCGCCGCGAAAGCTATTGACTTTGATTTGTTGGTTTCAGTTCCTAAAGAACCAAAAGAAAGCAAGTTGTGAGGTAAAAGGCGTAGAGAGATTAATAGAGTGAAAAGCCTTGATTTTTGTTTTGTGTGATACATGAGAGGTGTGAGGATATATTTGTGCTACTGACCAAATTTTGCAGATTCAAAGAATGTCTCAAAACAACGAATCAGCGACACAAAACATTGACGCAGCTTTCCAATTGCGATCCATAGGCCAACAACTTGAGCTGTTGTCTAGGACGTACAAAGATCTGAAAGATGAGGTGAATTCGATAAAGCAACAGAATAGTGGGGCTGATCGATGGGGAAATACGGTCCGTATGGCGGCACGGAATGTCAGATATGATTTTGAAGAGTTTGTTGATGAAAACGCAGATGGGGTGAAGATGACTATGATTTTGCATCAGTTGGCCAAGGAATCAGGTCTGGACTGAACAGGGCTAGGAGGAATGTGAATTTCCGTGGCATGAGCACTTATGAAGATATGGATGGGGACTTGGACACCATTAAACTGAAAATTCCTAGCTTTCAAGGTAAAAACGATCCCGAGGGTTATTTGGAGTGGGAGAAAAAGGTAGATTGGATTTTTGATTGCCATAGTTATTCTGAACAAAAAAAGGTGAAATTGGTTATAATTGAGTTTACAGAGTATGCACTGATTTGGTGGGATCAGATTGTGATCAGTAGGAGGAGGAATGGCGAGCGACCCGTTCAAACTTGGGGGGAGATGAAAGTCTTAATGAGGAGACGATTTGTGCCAAACCACTATTACAGAGACTTATATCTGAAGCTCCAAGGTCTGAATCAAGGTTATAAGACAATAGATGATTATCACAAAGAGATGGAGATAGCAATGATTCGGGCTAATGTTGTTGAGGATAGAGAAGCCACCATGGCTAGATTTCTTAATGGGTTGAATCGGGAAATTACTAATGTGGTTGAGCTACAACACTATGTGGAGCTAGAGGACATGGTTCATATGGCGACGAAGGTGGAGAGACAACTTAGGAAGGGGCATGCTCGACCAACGTTTAATTCGGGTTCGTCATCATCTTGGAAGCCGAATCTAAAGAGAGAGGGTACTATTCGCCCAAGATCCTTTGGTCCTTCTAGAACTGAACCACCAAAGGCTAAAGTTGATGACCCTACTGATGCCAAAGGTAAATCTGAAACTCAACCTAAACGTACTCGTGATGTTAAATGTTTCAGGTGTCAAGGACATGGACATTATGCTTCAGAGTGTCCAAACAAGAGAATCATGATGATTAGAGATAATGGTGATGTGGAATCTGAAAGTGAAAATTCTGATTGTGAAGGCATGCCACCATTGGAGGATAGTGATGGGGATGAGTTAGCATTACCGGTTGAGGAGTCCTTGGTTATAAGGCGAACACTTCAGGTTCAGGTCAAGGAAGATGATACTAATGAACAAAGTGAGAACATCTTCCATACGCGTTGTTATGTACAAAGAAAGGTGTGTGGTTTAATTATAGATAATGGAAGTTGTGTTAATGTTTGTAGTGCCACCCTTGTTAGTAAACTAAATTTATGTACTGCTAAGCATGCTAAACCATATAGATTGCAATGGCTGAATGATAGTGGTGAAGTGAAAGTGACTAAACAGGTTGTGGTTCCATTTTTTATTGGGAAATATGTTGATGAAGTTCTGTGTGACGTGGTACCAATGCAAGCAAGTCACATCTTGTTGGGGAGACCATGGCAATATGATAGGAAGGCAATTCATGATGGGGTTAAAAATAGGTATACCATTGTAAAAGATGGTAAAACCATCACTCTTGTACCTCTTACACCTAAACAGGTGTATGATGATCAAATAAAGCTAAAAAGTGAGCATGAGGCGATGGGGAGAGAAAATCAAGGTGAGGAACAAGGGGAGAGAAGACCATCAGATTCGGCTAGAACTCAAACCACCACAACCCATTCGACCACCCATCCAAACACAGGCAAATACTCGGCCAACACTCCAAACAAATCAAACCATTCGACCACAACTCAAAAACACCCAAATCTGGCCGAGAGTGGAGGTAAGACAAGAGGAGTGAAGAAAGTCAGTAAGTGTGATGAGGATTGTGTGGAAAAACTAAAGAAACAACCCAATTTTTATGCTAGAGAGGGTGAGGTCAGATCTGTATTTTTTACAAACAAGCCAATGATTTTACTTGTGTACAAAGAGGCTTACTTTAATACTAATGATCTTGATCATATTGTGCCTAGTGTTGCTATTTCTTTGTTGTAGGAGTTTGATGATGTGTTTCCCGACGATACTCCTAGCGGATTACCACCATTGAGGGGGATAAAGCATCAAATTGATTTCGTACCCGGAGCTTCAATTCCTAACCGACCAGCTTATAGAAGCAATCCCGAGGAGACGAAGGAGCTTCAAAGGCAAGTTGATGAGCTGATGGCAAAGGGCTACATTCGTGAGAGTATGAGCCCGTGTGTTGTACCCGTGCTACTTGTGCCAAAGAAGGATGGAACATGGAGGATGTGTGTTGATTGTCGAGCCATCAACAACATAACGGTAAAGTATAGACATCCCATTCCTAGGCTTGATGACATGTTAGATGAGTTACATGGATCTTGTATTTTCTCTAAAATTGACTTGAAAAGCGGGTACCATCAAATTAGGATGAAAGAAGGTGATGAGTGGAAAACAACATTTAAGACTAAGCATGGTTTGTATGAATGGTTAGTAATGCCGTTTGGACTTACAAATGCACCTAGTACGTTTATGCGTTTAATGAATCATGTGTTGCGTGCATTCATAGGTAAGTTTGTGGTTGTGTATTTTGATGACATTTTGATATATAGCAAGAACTTAACTGAGCATCTTGATCATTTACGGAATGTACTTAGTGTGTTGCGTAGTGAGAAATTATATGCTAATCTTAAAAAGTGTGCCTTTTGCATGGAGAAAATTGTGTTTCTTGGCTATGTTGTAACTGCACAGGGTATCGAGATGGATGAGGAGAAAGTTAAGGCCATCCGGGATTGGCCTCCACCCAAATCGGTAAGTGAGGTAAGGTGTTTTCATGGGTTAGCTAGTTTTTACAGGCGTTTTATGAAAGATTTCAGCACAATAGCTGCGCCCTTGAATGAAGTTGTTAAAAAGTCAGTTGGGGTTAGATGGGGGGAGGAACAAGAGTTGGCTTTTGTTCTTTTGAAAGACAAATTATGTTCTGCACTTGTTTTGGCTTTACCTGACTTTACGAAAGCATTTGAAATAGAATGTGATGCGTCTAGAATAGGAATAAGTGCTATTTTGATGTAGGATCGGAGACCTATTGCGTATTTCAATGAGAAGTTAAGTGGAGCGACCTTGAACTATCCCACTTACGATAAAGAACTCTATGCCTTGGTAAGAGCACTTGAGATATGACAGCATTACTTGTGGCCAAAAGAGTTTGTAGTCCATTCGGATCATGAGTCCTTGAAACATCTGAAAGGACAAGGTAAGTTGAATAGGAGGCATGCAAAATGGGTTGAATTCATTCAAACTTTTCCTTACGTAATCAAGTATAAGCAAGGGTAGCCTAAATTCCCCCGTGCACTTCTTGTAGGGCCTTGTTGGCTTCTAGATCACCTAGACACCTCAGCAAAGTTCCATCAAATGACCTTTTATACAAAATCTCCCCATCTATGTAGTATTCCATAGACATTCTTTTTATGGTCCTTTTATCTATCTTTGAGGCTCCTGATGGATACTCTTGATGCTAGATGAATCTTTTTATATTTGTGTACCATAGGTTACTGTCCGTTTCTTCTTTTATTAAACACCAATGTTACGATATCATGGTTGCACAAATTAATTACCCTAGCTTAAAACACAACACACAAGATAGTATAGAGCAAGCAAGGGGTCGATCCCACGAGGAAGATTTAGTTTGGATTTTTATGCTATAAGTAATGCAATTTTGGGGGGTTTTGATTTGTGATAATCTAAAATATAGAAGAAATTAAACTAGCAAACAAAATTTAATAAAATCAGAAATTTATCAAGAAAACAAACCTTAGTCGCAAGCACACATCCACCAACGGAAATTAGAACCGATCCTTGAAACGAAAATTGCAGTTTATGTTCTGAAATTTTATCTTTTCTTAACGTTGATTAATTAACGGATCCGCCGTATAACTTAGAGTCCGCTCTAGCAATCATCAACAACAATCATAGGAAATATGCATAGGAAAACAATCATAATCATTCATAACATAAACTAAAAATAAAAGAAAGAATAAATCTCACGGTTCTTGAAATCCGAAGGTTTGTTGTGTTCTTGCAACCAAGAAAAGAGCTTAGCCTAGCATAACTATTGAACAACTACTCTTAAAGAATGAAGAGAGCATGATTTTTGGGTTTGTAGAGGAGAGAATTTGTGTTTATTCTCTGCTGGCTGCTGCCTCCTTCTGCTCTCCCTCTTTTTTTTGCTGGCTGCTAGCCCCTTCTCTTTTTCTTTTTATATGCTAAGAAACCCCAGTCTCTATTTTACAAAATAGTCCTCCCTTAAGTTGGTAGTTTACATTTAAGTACTTCAATAACTATTTTTCCTACAAAGGAGAAATAACTATGCATGAAATCTTCAAGCTCTGACTTAGAGGAGTTAAATTGCTGATATAAAAACTTAGAGGAGTTAAATAGCTATGCATGAAATCTTCAAGCTCTGAGTTAGATGCTTCGAAACGTAATTTGGACTTGTTTCTTCACAAAACCTGTTTGCTGGCAGAATTCAGTTGCCATCTTTGAAAATTTATATATCCCTCATATGACATCATTTTTTGCTGACATTTGGACCATTTATAGAGCTTTGCGTAAGGAATCCAACAAAATTGAGTTTGCATCAATTGGACTTCTGAAGCTCCAGATATTGAATTTTTAATGGGCAAAGGTCAACATTGGCAGACTGCGAGATTTGACTGTGAAGGATGTGATTGCCATGATCTTTCTCTTTTTATTTTTCTTGCATTACATTTCCAGAAAGGTATGGATGTTATCTTTTTAATGCAACTGGAATCACTTCATTTCGATCTCTGGAACTCATGCTCTGCATAAAATATCGGCTGAACGCTAAATCTGTCAATTACCTCCAATTTACTCCTTTTTACATCTTTCATCCAAAAGTGCCTTCAAAACATAAAACAAAGAATATCAAGGCATTTTACATATAAAACATGGACAAAAGATTAGGTAGATGTGGGTGAAACTATCAAATAATATGGTTACATCAACCAATGAGAGGGAGAATTTCTGATCTCAACGCTTACAAGCTGAATTTTGGCACCATAATCAATTATAGACATAGAAGTTAAGGTAGCTAACGCATCGACAAACTGATTTTTATCTCTCCCCAAATGAGTAAATTCTATTTCATCAAAGCTTTCAGCCAATTTAGAGAGGTATTCCTGGTATGGTTTCAATTTTTCATCCCTTGTTTGCCATTCACCTTTTACCTAACAGATTATTAGCATTGAGTCTCCATATACTTCTAATTTCCCTACCTTCATCTCTAATGCGACTTCCAATCCATGGATCCAAGCCTCATACTTAATTGTGTTGTTTGTACAACTAAAGTGTAGTTTTACTGAGATAGGATATTGCTTTCCTTCTAGGGAAATTATCACAGCACCTGCCCTGTTGCCCGATACATTTACTGTGCCCTCAAAATACATGGCCCACCAACCACTCTTCTCTTCTTTTTTTGTTAGTAGCACATCTTTATCAGGAAAGTCAAAGTTTAATGGCTCGTAATCCTCAATAGCATTATCAGCTAAATGATCAGCAATTATGCTTCATTTTACTGATTTTCTTGTCATGTAGATCATATCATACTCAGCCAGCAGTACTTGCCATCTGGCTATTCTACTCGACATGTATGGCATTTCAAAGATATACTTTAGTGGGTCCATTCTTAAGATTAATCAGGTAGTGTAGTATAACATATATTGCCGCAACTGCTTCGCACTCCACACTAGACTACAACATAACTTCTCTACCATACTGTAATGGGATTCACACTCGGTGAACTTCTTACTCAAATAGTAGATGGCTTGCTCCTTTCTTCCTGGCTCATTTTGTTGCCCTAACACACAACCCATGGCTGATTTGGTCACAGTTAAATACAAGATGAGTGGCCTTCTGTGCACGGGCGGTACCAACAATGATGGTTTTTGTAAGTACTGCTTGATCTTATCAAAAGCTTTCTGGCAATTTTCATCTTATGTTCTAGTTTTATTTTAGCTTGATATGCAGGGATTCAAGTAGTAGCATCTAGTGATAAAATTACAGAGGTTAATGAAGCTACAAAGACTAAAGGACTGAGAGGAAAATTGAACAAGGTTGTTTTAGCCTATAGTGGTGGCTTAGACGATAGCCAAATGAATTTTTATTTGAAACATGAATTTTTTTTAATGTATTTTAAAATTCCTTATGATTTTTTTACGATTTTACGATCCGTTTTTACGATCCGAGTTTGTGAACGGCTTTTCGTATCGTGTTAAAATCGTGATTTTAACAACCTTGATTGGGACTTCTTGAATTTCCCAATTGTTCAACTCTTCCTCTTCAGCTAATCTTCTCACAAACTCGGGTAGACCATCCACTAAAGCACTCACAGTCAGTTGAGGTAGTGCTTCATAGGGGCTCTCTTCGTCTTCAAACCTCCTTGGGGTTCTTGTTTGTTGATCTTTTCCAGATAGTGGATGATAGCGCCACCAAATTCTTTGCTCATCCTCTCAATTTCACCCCCAGCATTGATCACTTATGTGGTTCGTGGGAATGTTACGTGGATTGGAGGGACCAGGATCCGTCCTTCATTAGGCTCCCTTCCTTTGATTCGAGCTAACCTCCTTTCTCTTTTAAATTCGGCTGCTCTCTTAAAATTTGTCTTTCTAGGTTTAAAACCTAAACCGAACCTCTGATCGGTGCATTTCATCTTTATTACATTGATCCTCTCGGGCATTCCTGTGATAGGGTCATACTGGAATGGCAACCCGTGCTTCAGAAAATATTTAGCAGCCATCCTTACAACCTTAGAAACCTCTAGTTTCCTTTGCATTGTATTCTTAGGTACCCGTTCAACATTTACTACCTCAAATGCATGTAGATTTCTGTCCTTACTCTCTTCAACCTCTATATAAGGAATCGACACATTTCTCACCATAGTTAAAGCCTTTTCAGCCCTTACTGTCACCAAGTTCCCATTGATGATAAACTTAACCCGTTGGTGTAATGAGGATGCAACGACTTGGGCTGCATGGATCCAAGGTCTTTGACACGACCAAAAGATTGATGTCTTCTTCCAAGTGTACGAGTGTCAAAGTAATAAATAACCCGGCAAGACGGAGGTCAAACCACAGGGAGGTTAATTGTATAAATTATAAATAACAATACAAAAACAACAGTAATAACAACAGTAATAACAACAATATTAACAATAATAGTAGTAGTAGTAATAATAATAATAATAATAATAATAATAATAATAATAATAATAATAATAATAGTAGTAGTAGTAGTAGTAGTAGTAGTAGGAAGTTGATGAAAATTTTGAGACGGAAGATCAATGTGATAATTAAACAATGATAAAAACAAGTGTCAAGGTTAGAGGATCCACTAATGGTTTTTCAAACAAGTATAGTATAAACTCTTATTACTCAACTGGAAACCACACACAAAGGAGGTTCCAATCGGATGATTTGTCATTAATAGCTCATTATAAATTGTTAACATGATCATATTAATTATCTTATTTAAGTAACACCAAACTTTTAAATATAGTCAGGAATTCATGATGCTAACTTATGCTAACAACAAATCAAGTTCCTTTCATAGCACAAGTGTAGCGGTTGGGCTATGAGAGTGCCAAGCATTTATTGTACTAAGTGTTATATAACAAAAATCTAGATTAACCATTTAACAAGCAAGGTATTAAGAATTAGTAAGATAAAAAGATAAGACATGTTAATATTAAACATTAAGGTCCATGTTGAGTTTACAATATACTTATTCTTACACTATTAGTGTAGCCTTTTCACCTTGACATAATGAACTTGGCTAAACATAATGAAGAAGAGAAATATAAATAAACAAAACAAGAACATAAATAAGATACAAGTTAACTAAGTAAAGGAAAGGAAATGAAAAGCATAAACAAGATATTAATGAAAACAAAATTTAAGAATTACAAAAAATATAAAGAGAGAGAGCAAGAGCAAGTTCTTGATCTGAACAACCAAGCCCCTAAATGCATGGCAAATGCCTCTTTTTATAGGCCAAAATTTAAAATTATTGATTTGATGACTAATTGTTGAGGGTGGCCAACTCTTAACTTGGTGAAAATCCTTATCTTCTTGTCTGAATAAAACGTCATTGCTAGCATCAGAACTGGATCCACTTGTACTATTAAAGTTATAGGAAATTGTCTTAGCTTTCCAAGCAAAACAATTGAGGTCATTTGGACTTCTAGAACTCGAGATATGGGCTGAACACTGAACAGTGTCTGTGCTGCAGGATAGATTCGAACTTCTCCGTTGTTGCTATAATTTGGACTTGAAAACGGTCTTTTTAGATCTTGGACTCCACATGAAACTTGTAGGCCTATGTCTTACCAAATCTGTTCTAAAATTTAAGGTCATTTGGACATTTAAAACTTGAGATATGACCCAGTTACCAAATAGTGTTTCAGTTTGGACTGCACCAACATTTCTTTTATAAGTTTGACCCTCTTTTTGTCCTTTCAATTTCAATACTTAAACTCATCAATCAATCCTTTCATTTATGTGATAGGCCTACATTTAAGATGAACATTTACCATAAATTAAAGGTATCTTATATTATTAGGTATATTATTATAAAACATGCTTTACTTAAGGAGTTATTGATACTTCATGTTGTATTGTTATTTATAATTTATACAATTAACCTCTATGTGGTTCGACCCCGGTTTTGCCGGGTTATTTATTACTTCAACACTCCTGCACTTGGGAGAAGACATCAATCTTTTGGTCGTGTCAAGTTTTTGGCGCCGTTGCCGGGGAGGTAAATTCTTGTATAAATTATAATATTTATTTTATTTTTTCTTTTCACTTTTCTTGTATCTAACTTTGTTTCTTTTGTTTTGTTTCTTTTTCTTTTCTTTTCTTCTTCCTTTTCTTCTCTTTCTATACGTGCATGAGAGTTTGGTCACGTACATTAAATGATAAACTTTGTAAGGTATCCTCATCTTCTTTAGAAAACATGGCCGAAGAGAATAATCAATCGCTTTATAATGAGAATAATAAGAATAATCAGGTTAGAACACTTAGAGACTATATGAATCCAACAAGAACAATTGCGCAATCATGTATATTTTTTCCTCCTGATGCATCTCATTTTAATTTTAAGCCAGGCATTATTCAACTTTTACCTTCTTTTCATGGCTTAGATCTAGAAAATCCATACTTGCATTTGAGAGAATTTGAGGAAGTTTGTAACACTTATAATGACTCAAATTGTAGCATGAACACCATTAGATTAAAGCTTTTTCCTTTTTCTTTAAAAGATAAAGCTAAAACATGGCTACAGAATTTGAGACCAGAATCCATTTGTGCTTGGGATGAAATGCAACAATAATTTTTAAAGAAGTTTTTTTCCATCTCATAGAACCAACTCTTTCAAAAGACAAATCACCATTTTCACTCAAAAACCAAGTGAAACATTTTACCAATGTTGGGATAGGTATCGAGACTTGCTTAATACTTGTCCTTATCATGGTTTTGAAACATGAAGATTGGTTTCACAATTTTATGAAGGATTAACACCTAAAGATAGGCAAATGGTTGAATTGATGTGCAATGGAACTTTTGAAGATAAAGACCCTAATGAAGCAATGAAGTACCTAGACTTGCTAGCTGAAAATGCACAAAATTGGGACACCGCAGGTACTTATGAGGCACCAGGTAAAACTCAACCTCATACATCTAATGGAGGTATGTATAACCTTAGGGAAGATCATGACCTCCAATCCAAGTTTGCATCTTTAGCTAGAAAAGTCGAGGCACTAGAATTGAAAAGGAGTGGTCAATTAAAATATGTTCAAGACATTATGTGTCAAATCTGTGAAACAAATAAACATGCAACTAATGATTGTCCAACTTTGCCTTCTTTCAAGGAATGCCTCCATGAACAAGCCCATGCTTTAAACAGTTTCCAAAGGCCCAATTATAACCGATACTCGCAAACATACAATCCTAGTTGGAGAAATCACCTAAATTTTAGTTGGAAGAGTGATAACAATAATGCACAAACTTCACAGCCACCGTTTCAAGCACACCATAATTTCCAAAATTCTCATGGATATGCACCTTCTTATGCTCCACATCCTAGAAGAAATCTTGAGGAAACATTGCATTCATTCATTGAAAAGCAAGAGATAATCAACACTCAACTTGCTCAAAGCATGACAGGTTTTAAAGATACTCTTGCAAAGTTAACATCTGCTCTCAATTTTCAAGAGAACGGTAAGTTTCCATCTCAACCACAGCAAAATCCAAAGGAGAAATACAATGTAAATGCAAGTAGTTCCAGAAGTCAACACATCGATCAAGTCAAATCAGACATCACTCTTCACAGTGGTAAGGTTATTGAAAAACTCACTCTTGAACCTTGTGAGAAAGATGATGAATCAATCTCTGAGGGTAAGGAAGGGGTTGAATCTGAACATTGCAAAGAAAAGACTGATTTCTCACCAGCACTTCCATTTCCTCATGCCATGACCAAACAGGAAGCAATCGATGATGAATAAGGCACCGAAAATGTTGTCGCGGATCATTTGTCAAAGTTGACAATAGATTCGACATCTGACATCACACCAATCAATGATTACTTTTCTAATGAATCTTTACTTTCTCTTAGTTCAATGCCTTGGTTTGCTAAAAATAACAATTTTCTTGCTTCAGGATTTTTGCCAGCTCATTTGGATAACCAAGATAAAAGAAAGTTTTTGAGCGACGTGCAAAACCTTTATTGGGATGACCCTTACTTATTCAAATATTGTCCTGATCAAATATTTCAAAGATGCATTCCCGACAATGAGGTAAGTAGTGTCATTAAATTTTGTCACTCTGAAGCATGTGAGGATCATTTCTCGTCAAAAAAGACGACTGCAAAAATCTTACAAAGTGGATTTTACTGGCCCGCCATGTTCAAGGACTCATATGCATTCTGCAAAACCTATGAAAATTGTCAAAAGGTAGGATTTATTTCAAAACATAGAGAGTCTTTAGATAATCTTCTATTGACTCTTAAGTCTCATCATAGTGGAGATGTGCATCGGGCAATTCATGATTTATGACCCCATTTTCATAAAGAACAAGCTCATCATAGTCTTAGGAATTTGACTATATAAAAAAAGACCTTGTTTGCCAGTTTTTAAGAAAACTGGATGGGAAGCCTATCCCTGACCCATAGAGGGCGTTTAAGCCGTTCTTGGACGTAAAACCAAGGAAAGATATGAGCCGGAATCACAACTACCTGTACATACACATGCTTTTTCAAAATAAATAAATAAATAAATAAAGAGAGAGAGAGAGTGTGTGTGAGACTACAGCTGGCCTACATATAGGTGGTATGATTGCATTTTCAATTTCTCATCTATAAATACTTCTCTTCCTTCCCTTCATTTCTACTAACCCATACATTCATCAAATACAAACGTGTGTAGAAATGGCAGGTTCCTCAAGTAATCACATAAAAAATATTTGTGTTTTCGGTGGATCTAGTCCTGGGAAAGAAAAAGAGTTTTTAGAATCAACAAATCATCTTGGTCAAGTACTAGCTGAGCGAAAGATTCATTTAGTGTATGGAGGAGGCAGCCTTGGGTTAATGGGGGGAGTGTCAAAAGCTGCATTTTTAGGAGGTGGTCAAGTTTTGGGGGTTGTCCCCAACGCTTTAGCACAAGGGGACATCATTGGAAAAATAATTGGAGAGGAACTACAGGTCCCCACAATATCTGATCGACTAAATGCAATGTTTAACAATGCTGATGCCTTCATTGCCTTACCAGGTGGTCTGGGCACATTGGAAGAGATCTTTCATATTTCCTCTTGGGCCCAACTGCACATTCACCATAAACCCATAGGTTTGTTAAATGTTAATGGTTTTTATGATAAGTTGTTGTCCTTTCTTGATCATGCTGTGGAACAGGAATTTTTAACATCTTCAGCACGACAAATCATAATCTTTGCTGCTACTGCTGAACAATTGATTGACCAATTACAATCTTTCATCCTTGTAATTAATCCCTCCATGAGTCGCATAAAGTGGTCAACTAAGGAAAACCGTAAAAAGCTTAGATTAGATTTGAGCCTTTGTTTGTAAAAACTTTGTGTCTTTTGGTTTTATTATTGTGTTTTGTTGTTTCTTATATTTGTTTAAGTGTATTTCAGGTTTGTCAATATTCGTTATTTCAGGTGATGTCTTCTATACTTTATCTTTCTACCTTAAGAAATTGAGGACAATGTCTCATTTTTTTTTTTGATCAAATGTAAGTATTGTATAGATCAAAAAGTAGCAAGCGAAGCTTGCGAAACAAGCTGGAAACCAGCAGAACAAATGAACATACATAACCCGGCAAAGGGAACAAACTCTCTTAAACAGTGAAGAGAAAAAACTCTAAAGCACAGCCTAAATGCAAAAAGCAAAAAGGAAAACGACAATGCTAGAATCAGCATACTTAAAAGCAAGCTCCCAAGGCAAAAGTGGGAAACATGTTCCTTGATAAAGGGGACCAAGCAAGGTCGTGCACGTCGATACCAACAAACAACCACTAGCAAAGTGAAACTCTAGCCAATCAAAGCCATGCAGATGACTAGCTTAATCACGCCAAGAGAGAACTGTCGGCCAGCTATCCCAGCATCAACAAATTGGATTGCCACCTCGATGCCAGCAAAAGCAAACAACCAGCACACCGCAAGCCGACATGGAGATGAAGCTGGAACAGCAACAACCACGCAAGCCAACAACAACAGCTGACAGTGACTCATCCATGCAGGAATTCCATGCAGCAGGGGAAGAGCAACTACCAGCCATCCAAACAGAAACAAAACAAGATGAGGAACCGCAAGCGAACAAGGAGAAACAGCTACAATAGCATTCACTAGCAGCCGAGGAGACATATACTCAAACCGCTCCTCCAAAGCCGCGAAGAAAATAACCAAGCCATCCATGCAAAATAATTTGCTACCAGCCAACCTGAAATTAATTCACTAGCAGACAATCCAGCCGCAACCATCAATGCAATTTAATTCACTGCGATACAGCCATGCAAAATAATTCACAAGCAGCCAAAAAACTAATGGCTATTCATGCAGAGACAAAAGACCCGGCATTAAAAGCAGCACGTAAAAAATGCATGACCAAGGCTTCCCCATGCAGTAATGTATCAGGGTGAAAACGGTTTGCATGGAAGACCAAGGAAAACTGAAATTGTAAATTTGCAGGAGACAGGATCAACATGCTCAGACATGAAGACTGTGGGCTTAAACTTTCTGAAATCAGAAACTGAGCAGAAGAAACTACAAACCCAGTTGTAGCAATCAACGAGACTAGCTTCTTTGTCAAGCAGCAACATGGTAAAGAGAGTGGTCTTTTTCATGGAAAAGCAAAACTGTGTAAAATAGAATTTGGAATCTTCGTAGTGTGGCATATACAGAGGATGACTTATGTGCAAAGATGCGGCCGTTTTTTTCATCCCAAATCAAATACACAAGTAGGGCAAGGGATACACGTCTCATTCTTAGTTTCAGCTCTTTACTCCTCCCATTCAGACCTCTGATGGCACTGGAAAGTGTAGACATAGGCTGATAGATTCTAAGCCAGCTCTTAGCTTGATTCCAGAGTAAAGAAGTCCAGCTGCAATTGAAAAATAGGTGGGCGTGTGTCTTGTCTTCTATGCTGTATAAGGAACAAATAGTTTCTGTGGGAAGGTAGCTGAGCTGGTCCCTTGTGCGGAGTCTACCTAGGGTAGCGAGCCATAGAATAAATCTGGTTCGAGGCAGGGACCATTCCTCCCAAACCACCCTAGCCCACTGGACACTCTCACCTTTAATCCTAAAGAAATCATGAGCATGAACCAGAAATCTCCCCGAACCACTATGCCAATTTTCAAGAGTAGTGATAGCAGCAGGTATGCCTCCACATTGTTCCACCAGCTGGTTTTTGAGAGTGCAAATGGACTTCCATAGAGGCGATGAAACACTCCTTACACCCACAGTCCAGATTGTTGTATGAGGAAGGTAATAATGTGCCACCCAACGAATCCACAAAGAGTCAGATTTAAGATGAAAATTCCATAGCTGTTTTGCTAAAAAGCTTTTGTTTCTTGCCCTGATATCTAGGAGAGCCAGGCCTCCTTCCTGCTTGGGAAGACATACCTTTTCCCAGGAGACAAGAGCAGATTGAGGTGAACAAGAGTTACCCGACCAGAGGAAACTTCGACAGATGCTATTGATCTTGGTAATAACTATACCTGGTATCAGAAAGATACTGAGCCAGAATTGGACCATGCCATGCAGAACTGATCTGATGAGCTCAAGGCGACCCGCATAGGAGAGGTGTTTCCCCATCCAACTCTGAATAGAAGATTCCAATTTCTGCAGGAGAGGGGAGAATTGACTAGCCAATAATCTATGAGGGCTTAGAGGGACCCCTGGATAACGGAAAGGAAAACTCCCTTCTATAAAACCAGTAAGGTGCAAGATGGCAAGCTTAACACTTTCCCCCACACCACCAAAATATATAGAGGACTTCGCAGCATTAATATCAAGGCCTGATATTCGACCAAAAGCAAGAAGCTGCTGGTTTAATATGCTAACTGACTGCGTATCACACCGGCAGAGTAATAAGACATAATCAGCAAAAGCTAAGTGGCTGACCCCTAGAGCACAACACTTGGGGTGGAAATTGAAATCAATGTGCTGCGTACTCTGCATAATCATCCTGGAAAAGTATTCCATACAAGCAATAAAAAGGTATGGAGAAAGAGGATCTCCTTGACGAACACCACACTGCCCCTTGAAGAAACCATATAGATTCCCATTAACAGAAACAGAGAAAGATGCAGTCTCAACACATTGCATAAGGAGCCGGACAAACCGAGGAGGGAAGCCCAAAGACAGCAATACATGACGCAGAAAAGACCACTGAACAGAGTCAAAAGCTTTCCTGAAGTCAATTTTAATAATACATCTAGGGGATGCCCTCTTCCTCCCATAATGACGCAAAAGCTCCTGCATGAGGTGAATATTGTCAGCCATATTTCTTCCTCCCAGAAAAGCATTCTGGACAGGGCTGATGATATCCTGAAGAGCATGCACCATTCTCCCCGCTAGAATCTTGGAAATAACCTTGTAGATGACGTTGCAACAAGATATCGGTTGAAAGTCAACAGCCAAGTTAACATTGGATGATTTTGGGACAAGGGCAATGACAGAATGGTTGACTTGTTTGAGCAAAAGTCCCAATGTGAAGAAATCCTTGACTGCAGCACAAAAATCACCGCCCACTATACTCCATGCTTTCTTGAAGAACAGGGAAGAGAAACCGTCTGGCCCAGGGGCCTTCTCATTTCCAATGCTGAAGAGAGTTTGCTGGATAAGGTCATTTGTTACTGGTCCCAAAAGAAGATCATGGGAGGCTGTATCAATACAGGGGCCACAATGGATGACATCCTCATTAATGGGATCGATTTGTTTTGTAGAGCCAAGGAGATTTGTAAAGTATCGGACAAACTCATCCCCCACCTCATCAGCCGAGGGGACCTGGATTGCTGGAATATGATTTCTCCTATGCTTTTGGCTCAGCAGAGCATGGAAGAAACGGGTGCCTTTGTCCGCTTCCTTTAAGAAAGTGAATTTGAGTTTCTGCCCATAGTAACTCTACTCCGCCGACTTGAGGTACACAAGCTGTGATCTAAGATGCTTGACCTGGGACTGAAGATGAATATTATCACAGTTTTGATGCAAAAGATATTGAAGGCTATCCAGTTCTTCCTCAGCCCTGGTAACACGGTGAGAGATGTGACTATAATGAAGCTTGTTGAGCTCCTTCAGAGGCCTTTTCAGTAGTTTAAGCTTTCGGCACAGAGTGAACATATAGGAACCATAAACAGGCGTATTCTAGCATTGCTCAATCAACTCAAGGAATTGTGGGTGATCAGCCCACATGTTAAAAAATTTGAAGTTCTTGTTCCTGCAAGGCTGCCGATAACCTATTTGAATAGAGGATGGGGAATGGTCCGAGAAAGCCCCAGGATTGTCAAAATGCACTTGAGCCTGCTGCTGCAAAGTGGACCAATGAGTGTTGACCATAACTCTATCAATTTTGCTCCAGACATGTCCATTTGACCAGGTGTAAAGGCAGCCAGTTGAGTTAAGGTCAGCAAGACCCAAATCTGAGCAACATTCCCTGAAGTCTGTAACTTCATAGCTGGTCACAAGAGCTCCACCCGCCGCACACGTGCGATAGAATGGCTATTAAGCCCTCTGATATTCCAGCAATAGATTAACATCATTTGGCAGGAGTGGCAGGCGGAGCCCTACCACGTCCTTGGCCTTTGTTTGCATGCTTACGACCTCCACTTCTAGTAGAGACTCCGACAGATAAACCTGCATGTAACTCCACAGCTTGTACGTTGTTGCCTCTAGGGCTTAGAAGTTTCTTTGTGTGCTTTCCTCTCATAGTCTCCCATTCATCAGCTTCCATATGCATGGGATCCAAACAAGTGTCCCCAACAACTGTCTTTCCTTTATCATGCCCCATATTGTTGCGTATAACCTCTGGTTGCCCCTTGTCATTCCCTTTCTTGGTGTGTGCAGCCTCTGCATGTTCTTTGTCATGCTCCTTATTAGTTTGCAAAACCTTCCCCAAACGCTGAAGAGCGCTAACTCTCCTATCCTGAGAAGGACCAGTAGGAAGGCCTGCCTTATCTGAGAGGCCCTCTTTATCAACATCAACAGGAATAGAGAATTTAGTGCATGCTCCAGTAGAGTGTCCAAGGACCCGGCAGTGCTTGCAAAATTTCGACAACGTTTCATAGACAACAGATTGATTTAGAGTAGTGTCGTTAGGGAGACAAATAGGGATAGAGCTAGACAAATAGGGACAGAGGGCAGGTCCAGCTTCCCTATAGCAGGGATTAGAGTAGGGGAGCGAAAGAATTTAGAACTTCCTCCGGATGCATACTCAGAAATAGAGTAGTCAACCTCATCTTCTTCAAAGGCATCACAGTCGGAGCAGTCCTCAACCAGAACATGGTCAGCAGTGGAAGGAGAGATGGCCTTCTCCGCAACAATGACCTCATTCTTCTCAAGACAGATAAGATACTTGTCAGGACTAGACCCACCTGCAAGTGTTTTTAGAGGAGAAGAACGGGTTGGGGAGCTAGGATGTAAAGGTACAGCTGCTAGCGCAAGAGCAGACTTGTCGGGGATATCCGCTTGAATATGCTGCCGAGTACGCACAGGAGATCGGCGCGAAGATGTAGTTTTCTTCTTGTTTTTAGCCATAAGAAAAGAGGGGTCGAAGAAATCAAGATTCAAATTGCTACAGTAACCGAGGGCAAGTTGCAGTCATCGCCATACGCAAGGAGAAACTGATCCCGTGAGGGGAGAGAGCTTCTCTCTCTAGTTTCTCTCTCTAGTTTCTTGAAAGCTCTAAATTTATTGAGAACTCTTTCTTGACGATGTCTCATTTTGGTTGGGGGGAAAGGGTAGTAGTTGATATTTTAAAAATAAAAAAAACCCTTGTTTTCTATTTCATAAACTATTTGCAAAAACTGTTGTTACTAGGATGGCAAAGTAAAAGGAGTTATTTTGTTAAAGTGACTCTTGAGACACATCTTAGTAAACATTCTTAACAAGGTCTATCAGAATACTTCTTGAAATATTCAGGTTTATAAACTCTCATAATGGTAGCACTTGATTCTGCTCATATGCTCATTTAACAAGTAATTTTAAATCTTCATTTTCACACACACACTTTAACATATGATTGTGCGTTGCACATCGGATCATTACATTATTTATGTTCTTTTGTTAAAGGTAACAACTAAGGGAAAGGGATAGTACATAATTTGCAAAAACAAAAAAGAAAAGAAAAAATAATAATAATAAAAAAGGTAGATAAGTTTGGTTTCGTAGCCTCCCTAACCTAAGCAATTAAGCTCGAAGGTGTGTTTTAACACTTAATACCCTAAAGTCAACTGACTTGGGAGCTATTGGCCCAACGCTTGTTACATGGGTTGAGGAGAAAAGCTTAAGGGAATCAAACATTGATCTACGTATTAGTATCTGCAACCCGAGTTGCTAAGCTCGTAGGGGTGTCTCAACACCTAATGCCCTAAGACCAACTGGTCTGGGAGTCATTAGCCTAAAACTCGTTACATAGGTTAAAGATGCATTGTGTTTCAAGTTGTATGTGTATATAAATAAATAAAAGAAAAGGAAAAATAATAATAATAATCCTAACCCAAGGAAGTTAACCTTAAACATTAGAGCAAAATTATTTTTTCTTCTGAGTAAAGCCCCATAACTATATGTTGATATTTTGAGCACAAAAGAAAGGTTTAGTAATATCTTGTTTAAGAGGTATTGAGCAGATATATGAATTTAATGAGAGTTTTGTGTATCTGGATAGATTAAAGTAAGTTGAATGATGAATGCCTTGCTTTGTGGAACTTGCAAATTGTTTTTCTAGTTTAACACTTTAATTACTAGGGACTAGTAATAAGCTAGTTGGGGGGTGTGATTAGTACTTAAAAGTGCATATTTATCAAGGTTTTATATTATCATTTTACACTTAAAGTATCAATAACTCCTTAACTAAAGCATGTTTTATAATAACAAGTCTAATATTATAAGATACCTTAATATATGGTAAATGTTCATCTTAAATGCAGGCATATCACATAAATCAAAGGATTGATTGATGAACTCAACTACTAAAATTTATGAAGATAAAGAGAGGGTGAAGATTAGAAAAAAGATGTTGGTGCAGTCCAAACTGGAACACTGTTCGGTATTTGGGTCATATCTCGAGTTCTAGATGTCCAAATGATCTCAAATGTTTACACAGATTTGTTAAGACATAGGCCTACAACTTTCATTTGGACATTAAGATCTAAGAAGGCCGTTTTCAAGTCCAAATTATAGCAACAATGGAGAAGTCCGAATCTGTCCTGCAGCCCGAACACTGTTCAGTGTTTGGCCCATATCTGGAGTTCTAGAAGTCCAAATGACCTCCATTTGTTTTCCTGGAAACTGAGTCAATTTCCTACAACTTTCATGTTTTCTAGAGGACCTAGTTCAGATGGTAGCATTTTTGTTTTATTTAGACAAGAAGATAAGTATTTTCACCAAGTCAAAAGTTGGCCACCCACTCAACAATTAGTCATCAAATCAATAATTCCGAATTTTGGCCTATAAAAGGAGGCATTTGCCATGCATTTGGTTGGCTTGGTTGTTCAGATCAAGCTCATGCTCTTTATTTCTCTCTTTATATTTTTTTTTGTAATTTTTAAGTTTTGCTTTCATTAATATCTTGTTTATGCTTTTCATTTCCTTTCCTTTACTTAGTTAACTTGTATTTTCTTTATGTTCTTATTTTGTTTCTTTCTGTTTCTCTTCTTCATTATGTTTAGCTAAGTTTATTATGTCAAGGTGAAAAGGTTACACTAATGGTGTAAGAATAAGTATATTGTAAACTCAACATGGACCTTAATGTTTAATATTAACATGTCTTATCTTTTTTATCTTACTAATTCTTAATACCTTGCTTGTTAAATGGTTAATCTAAATTTTTGTTGTATAACACTTGGTACAATAAATGCTTGGCACTCTCATAGCCCAACAATATGGTATTACCCACACCTGGCCTATGAAAGGAACTTGATTTGTTGTTAACATCAGTTAACATCATAAATTCCTGACAATATTTAAAAGTTTGGTGTTATGTAAATAAGATAATTAATATGATCATGTTAACAATTTATAATGAGCTATTAATGACAAATCATCCGATTAGAACCTCCTTTGTGTGTGGTTTCCAGTTGAGTAATAAGAGTTTATACTATACTTGTTTGAAATATCATTGGTGGATCATCTAACCTTGACATTTATTTTTTATCATTGTTTAATCCTTACATTAATCTTTCATCTCAAAGTTCTCATTAACTTCTTCCTCTTTTATTATTATTATTATTATTATTATTATTATTATTATTTACATTCTGTTTATATTATATAATATATCTCTTTGATCTTTTCAACTACTACTACTACTACTACTACTAGTACTATTATTATTATTATTATTATTTACATTCTGTTTATATTATATAATATATCTTTTTTATCTTTTCATAAAATCAGTATATAGGCTGGAAACCTGTGACCCGATCTTTTAGATCATTCTCAAGTATAACAACGCTACGTACTGATTATTATTATTATTATTATTATTATTATTATTATTATTATTATTATTATTGTTATTGTTGTTGTTGTATTGTTATTTATAATTTATACAATTAACCTCTTTGTGGTTCGACTCCGGTCTTGCCGGGTTATTTATTACTTCGACACTCCTGCACTTGGGAGAAGACATCAATCTTTTGGTCGTGTCAATAATATAAACAGATTTCTGATGCGAATTAACAAGGCAAGACCAACAATGTCAGGATCCTTAATCAAACACAGAGCATACTTAATGTACATAAAATATAATAAGAATGTAAATAATAATAATAATAATAATAATAATAATAATAAAAGAGGAAGAAGTTAATGAGAACTTTGAGATGGAAGATTAATGTAAGGATTAAACAATGATAAAAACAAATGTCAAGGTTATAGGATCCACTAATGGTATTTCAAACAAGTATAGTATAAACTCTTATTACTCAACTTGGAAACCACACACGAAGGAGGTTCCAATCAGATTATAAATTATTAACATGATTACATTAGTTATCTTATTCGAATGATGCTAATACTTGTAAATGTTGTCAGGCATTCATGATTATAACTTAAATTAACAACAAATCAAGTTCCTTTTGATAGCTCAGGTGTCAGTTCTACCATACAGTATGGACTATGAAAGTACCAAGTATTTGTTGTACCAAGTGTTATACAACATAAATCTAGATTAATCATTTAACAAGCAAAGTATTAAAAGTGAACAAGGTAACAAATATAAAACATGTTAATATCAAGCATTAAAGTCCATGTTGAGTTTATACTATACTTATTCTTATACCATTAGTGTACCCTTTTCACCTTGACATAATAGATTTAGCTAAACATAATGAAAGAAAGAAACATAAATAAACAAGATAAAAACATAATTATACAAATAAAGGAAAGGAAATGAAGAGCATAAACAAAAGATTAGTATAGCATCAAATGGAACTTAAACATTACAAAATACAAAGAACGAGAGCAAGAGCATGATCTTGATCTGAACACCAAGATGCCTAAATACATGGCAAATGCCTTCTTTTATAGGCCAAAATTTGGAACTATTGATTTGATAAATAATTGTTGAGTGGGTGGCCACATCTTGACTTGGTGAAAATCCTTATCTTCTTGTCTGAATAAAACATCATTGCTAACATCAGAACTGGAACCATATGAAATCATGAAGGTTCTAGGAAATTCTCTTAGCTTTCTAGGAAAAAAAAAATGAGGTCATTTGGACTTTAGAACTCAAAATATGGGTTAAACACTGAACAATGTCTGGGCTACAGGACAGCTTCGAACTTCTCCGTTGTTGATATAATTTGGACTTGAAAACGGCCTTCTTAGATCTTGGTGTCCACATGAAAGTTGTAGGCCTATGTCTTACCAAATCTGTGTAAAAATTTGAGATCATTTGGAGGGTTGCAGGACAGCTTTGTACTTCTCTGTTGTTGCTATAATTTGGACTTCAAAACGGCCTTCTTAGATCTTGGTGTCCACATGAAAGTTGTAGGACTATGTCTTACCAAATCTGTGTAAAAATTTGAGATCATTTGGACATCTAGAACTCGAGATATGACCCAATTACCGAACAGTGTTCTAGTTTGGACTGCACCAACATCTTTTTTCTAAGCTTCACCCTCTCTTTATCTTCACAAATTTCAGTAGTTGAGTTCATCAATCAATCCTTTGATTTATGTGATATGCCTGCATTTAAGATGAACATTTACCATATATTAAGGTATCTTATAGTATTAGACTTGTTATTATAAAACATGCTTTAGTTAAGGAGTTATTGATACTTCAAGTGCAAAATAATGATATAAATCCTTGATAAACATGCACTTTTAAGTACTAATCAAACATCAAAGAGCAACAATATTATATACTAAAGAGGAAAAATAGGGTATTGTAAAAGGAGTTGGGATTCAAATAGCCAAGCACGATGAATTAGTTAACAAATATGTGAAAATAGAAAAACAAAGGGTTAAAATCAAGAAAACAGTTAAAAGCATGATGAGTGTGGATAAAGAAATGATAGATTCCTTAAAGAAGAAAAAGGACAACCTTAGAAAAAAAATATTAGACGATGACAAAAAGAAGAATTGATTAATTAAAATTGATATTAAAGAAGAAAGAAGAATACGAGCCCAACGTATAACACAATCAGAAGAAGAAGGGAGTGCAAGGAAAGCAGTAGAATCTGACATGAGAGACTACAAGAAAAGGGCAGAGTATTCAAAAGAATAACTTATGGTATTGTAATTCGAGCTAGAAGTTTGAGAGGAAGATCTAAGGGAGCTAAAAGGCCAATATTTCCAAATAGAAAAGGAACTAAACAGGTCATAGCAAGAGTGTCATGAATGTTAAGTTTACATTGATAGTTAAGCTTGAAATTAAAAGAGAAGAGTTGCGATGAGAAATGGCTGAAGTAACTTATCTGGAAAACACATTACAAATGCTTGAAAGAAACAATGGGATTTGGACTTCTAGTAATGGCTTTTTAATCGCTTACAACACTTTATTCCATGACAAGATAAGATAAATGACAAGGTAGTTTGAGCAACCAACATGTCAAGTTGAGAGATTACAATAGCAGGCTACTCAGGTATGAAATAATACTATATGAATTACCGAAAGCACTTGGATGCAACCACCGCTCTTATTAGGAATATAGATAATAGAGGCAATGCTTTTTGTGAGCAGTTATATATAGGTGTTTTTGGTTTTTATAATGAAAAAGATGCGACTCAATTTCTTTCTTATAAAATGCATTTGAAATTCAATCATGATAAAAACTTGGCAAAATACTCCTTGCAACAATCAATTAAAATTAGAAATCTTGCCTAAAATCAACAAAACAAAAGTCATGAATCAAGTTCAAAGAAGCCAATCCATGTCCAAGTGGTCCATGATGAGAAATTACTTATCCATTTTTTTCAAAATAGCCTCAACGATGCTACACTAGCTTAGTACATGAGGCTTAACAATACTAATATCTGAGGGTGGAAAGACTTGGTAGGAGCATTTATGAAACAACACAAATTCAAAATGGACATGGCTCTAAACATATCTAGTCTTTTAATAATGGAGAAGGGAAATTAAAAAAAAAAAAACCATTCAGAGTACACCCAAAAATGGAGAGAGAAGTTCACTCAGATCGATCTCCTTTTATTGAAAAAAAAAATGATCAATTTGTTTTCCAATATGTTCGAAGAACCTTTCTTTGAACATCTAGTAGGTGCCATTACCCAACATTTTACAGATATTATGATAAAGGCAGAACAAATCGAGCAAGCCATTAGAGCTGGGAAAATAGTGAATCTAACTAAAAATAAAGGATTCATTAGGAAGAAGAATGACACAAATTTAAACAATCTTGAAAAAGGAAGCTATGACAATTCCTACCAAGAACCCATCTCTATATCCAATGTAAACTTTTTCAACCCTTTCCCAAAAAATCAGATTAACACCCTAAATAACCAACAAAATACTCCAACTGAAAGAACCTTTCACCCCAAAAATAATTTTTATAGAAATAATGAACAACTTCCCCCATTTCCTATATTACTTGGAGAAATGTATTAGCATTGGCTAAATAGCACCTAACCCTACCTCACTTTCTTTATTGGTATAAACCAGACATTAAGGTGTTGTTTGATAACGTGGCTATGGGTGAGGTTTACCCGCAGCCATGTTAATTAATGTTTGGTAAGCAAGATGAAACTGCTTTTAGTGGGTAGGACCCACATGAAACCTGCGGTTTTTGAGAAAATGCTGCTTCTCGTCTGAAAATTAAACTCAACAGTGGAGCATGGCTCCACTATAGCAGTTTCTTTTTTTTTTTTAATTTAGAAAACCAGTGCGAGTGAATTAATTCACTCGCACTGTTCACCTGAGAAGTTTAAGGTTTTTTTTTCCTGAAAAACCAATGCAATTAATTGATTTCACTCGTGAACGTGAATAATATTTTTTTTATTTGTTAAAAAAAATAGTTTAAGGTGAATTAAATTTACTCGTACTGTAATTTCAATTTTATTCCTGATAATATTTTATCTAATTTTATTATACGCTTAAAAAATTATGAAAACTATAGTCCTTATCAAATGAATTTTGTACGTAATGAAATTGTAATTTTTTTTTTAAATTGAGTTTCACTCGAAAAACTAGTATATAATATTATTTAATAACACTACATAAATTAGAAGGATATCGCATGATGACGTAGCATTTGTGAAATTTGATCGCAATTCTAATTTTATTTTTATTTTAATTGTGTTTTATTCAAAAAATTAGAAGGATATCGCTTGATGACGTAACAAAAAATTCAGTTTTTGTTGTTGCATGCTTAAGAAATCAAGAAAAATAGTCATTGTTGGATAGATTTTGTATGTGATGACATTGCAAATAATTTAATTAAATAATAAAAAATATTTGATATCAATATTATTTATTTCATGATGTAATAATGTACTTAAATCTACAATATTTAAATTAAAAATATTTTTAAATTATTTTATAACCTCAATTTGAAAAGCATTTTTTTAACCAAACACATTAAACTATTTTTTGTTCAACCTCAATTTCAACCACAGTTTTAACCAAACATATATATTTTCAAACCAACCTCAACTAAAAGTACTTTTTATAAAACAACTTTTTTAAAATCACAACCACAACAGCAACCGCAATACCAAACACACGTATTTATTTATACCCACTTTCTATATTACTTAGAGAAATGTATTAGCATCTCCTTAGCATATGCTAAATAACATCTATCCCCACCTTGCTTTTTTTATTGCTAAATAACATCTATCCCCACCTTGTTTTTTTTATTGGTATAAACTAGACATTAAATGCGAATGTCATGATGATGCTTCGGAGCATAGCATTGAGATGAGAATAATATTGAGACGTTCCAAGCTTTTGAAACTATTAAACTAGTATGGAATGACAGTAGAAAAAATATTAAACGTCCTCTTTCTTGTTATAAAATCCAAAAAACCATATTCGATTACGAAATATAAGAGATATCATGACATATTTTTGTCAGATAATAAAACATCCTTGCACATTTTTGTCCAGGTTTTATTATTATTATTATTATTATGACTGAAAGACAATGTAGCTGGGTGCTTTGTTTCATAGGGACCAAAAAAATTGGCAACTGGATACAAATTCTGTGTAAACAAGAGACTAGTACTTCATTTTTTTATTAATTCAAGTTAGACTCGTCCAACGATAGGTCAATAAAAGTTCTAAAACAGGAAAGATTGCTCACTAACAATACAGACACAGCCTAAAATTACTTCATGAATGTAACTTAGACTACAATGCTAAGTTTTCACATCATTAATTACAAAGTCATGCAAAAACCTGCTGATTTTACAATATCAAGCAGGGTGGATGATGGGGACACCGAACCAGAAACACTATTTACGCACGCGTATGATCATAGATGATGGAGCATAGCCCAAACCATTGAGAAATTGAGCTTTAACTTATGTTTTTGGGTTTAATTTATATGGACTTTCAGTTGAGTTTTATTAATTTGGCTTTATTTGTTGAATATTTTATTTAATGGGCCATAAGCCCAATCGCTTATTCAAGTTAGGGTTTTAGTATAAATACCCTACTTTTCTAAATGTTAAGGGACTTTTGATGATTAATGAAAATTTGCAAGTTTTGTATATCTCTAATCCCCTCTCTTCCTCTTCTTTAGCTTCTTTTTTTCTCCAAAGCTTCTTTCTTTTCTTGCTTTAATTCTTTTTATTTGTTGTCCCGCGTCAAATTTGGTATCAGAGCACGGCTTTTAATTGTTCTTACAATTCATCTCTCCACAGCAAACAGCCTCCGAACTCAATTTGTCACTGTTCAACGCCGATTACAGTTTGCATCAACGCCGATCACACCGAGACCCACGGCGACAGATCACCAAAATCATCTTCAACGGCGCCTCCTTTAACCGACAGAGACCCGCGGCTTCAGCAGCCAAATCAGAGCCACAAACCACCAGATCCCGCTACCCACAACACCCATCACAGCGAGCATCTATTCGGGTTCACCGCAGCAAAGGCAACGCAATAGATCTCCATCTGCCATCGTCCACAGTGCCATCGCCTTCAACAGCAGCATCGGATCCATGCATCAACTGGCCCCCGTCCACAGCGACACCACAGCCCCTTTCCTCGCACCGCAGGTCCCAAGCAGAATCACAGATCCACTTCTCTTGCGTCGCCGTCAGCAGTGGCAACGAACTGCAGAAGACAAGGAAGAAGGAAACAAAAGCTCTTCACACAAAATAATTCACCCTGCCACATCATCACCACATCACCTGACATGTCATCACTCTGAAGCAGCATCAGCAACCACGCCATGTCAACATGCAGCGCCACGTCATCTCCCTGTTGCCACGTCAGCTGACACGTAATTTGAGGTCTGTCCTAGATCAATTTAAATCCTGGTGGTAAATTACTCTACTCTTTGGTTTGTTGATTTTTACTTCTTTGGTATTGCACTTAGTATTCAAAATTATCATTAATATTTCTTTTTGTGCCAAAAAAAAAATCTCACCTAGCATTTTTATTGTTAATTATGTTCATCAACCTCTTTCATTAGTGATAGCTAAAATCTTGTTCTATTTGATAATTATAAGTTCTCGCTTGTGACATCATGTTTGATTAATCATTTACACTTAAAAAAAAAATCTAGTATTACATGCTTACAATTTTATTAGTGTAATTTGTTCTTGATTAATCTCCACATTTAAAAAAAAGATAAAAAAAAATTAGCTTTATTTTTGTATTGTGATTTTACATGTAAGAACCATTTGTGATCTCAATTCCATTTATAAGTTAGTATTGCATGCATTTGTGTCACGATCATCTAGTGTCTAAGCTCAAGTTTACACTTACTGTAGACTCAACCTTTAGTGATACTCTGATGATCATTTCAAAGGAACTGCAAACTTAGGTGATCAACATGTTTAGAAGAATTGAGCCCCAAGAGAGTTTTTGAATAAGGCACTCAAAGACCAAGAAATATCACAAGAATAATCATTATGGACAAGATCACTCTGAGCGACACCAATATGACCATCATTTAGGTTACTCTAAACACGATGACTTTGATGAGCGAGTCTTGAGTCCTAACAAAATTGAAGCCCCCACTTTTGACGGCCGTCATGACCCTTGGATATTTGATATGTGGATTCGTGATATGGATCAATTCTTTGAGTGGCATAATTTGTCTGATAATAAGAGAGTTAGATTTGCTAAGATGAAACTCATTGATAAAGCCAAAATTTATTGGAGAGATGTTGAGGATTGTTTAGAGATGAGAGGTAAACCTCCTATAACTGATTGGATCAAAATGAAACAAAAACTTCAGGAAAAGTACCTACCCCAGTCTTATAGGAATAAACTCTTAGACCAATGGAACAATCGAAGACAAGGGAATAAGTCTATCAATGAATATATAACGCAATTTAATGATTACATGATTAGATGTGCCATAAGAAAGAATGAAGCCATGACTTTGTGTAGATTTTGTAGAGGCTTAAATGATGATCTTAAAAGAGAAGTTGTATTTCAAGGTGTATCTACCCTTGACCAAGCTTATACCTTAACTAAAGACTACAAGTTGGTCACAAAGGATCAGTGGAAAAATCATCAGGACTCTTATAGTATCCCTATTAGGTCCCAATTCAGAAGTAGTGATTTTTTGTTAGTTGCTCCACCCCACAGACCTAATCCTAGTAACTCACAACCTTACAAGAAAGATCAAGGCAAACGAGTTGTTAATGAAGTGTCTAAAGTGAGTTCTATGGTTAAGTGTACTAATTGTCTAGGTTTTGGTCATATCTCTTTAGATTGAACCTCTAAACCTTTAGTCATCCAAAAATATAAAGATCTAGGTAAAGAGGAATATTGTAGTGTTGAAGTGTATGAGCCTAATCTTAAGGATTTTAGTGACCTTGATGACGAGGATGTGCAAGAAGAGGGACTTAACACAATGAGTCCACATGAGCTTGAGACTAAGGTTAAGAAAGAGTCTGATATGTCTGCTTTAATGGTGGAGGAAATTTTAGGAAACTCTTTAGTGGAACCGCCTATAGAGATGAGTATGGTTTTAGAAGAGTTTCATGATATTAGTCCTCCTAAACTACCTGATTCCTCATCCCACATGCTTGGTGTCCAGGACATCATAAGTTTAGAGCAACATGTTGAACTTCTTGACTTCTTACCACATGCACATGATGAGGAAGATGAAGATAATCGTGTCAATACCATATCTACACAGGTTTCAGACAATGCTTGTCTCATTCCATACCCTCAATCATTTAGTGTTTATAGTTACAAACCTGAGGACTGATAGAACACCTTCCCATATCTCCTCACAATAGGATGTCTAAGTCAGCTGAGTCATTACCATGTAGGGTTCATAATTTGCATATTGAGATCATGAAACAAATTCAAGCAAGTAATGAACAATACAAATTTTGAGTTGATTTACTTAAATATAATGATGCACTTAATGTTGGAGATTATTTCATGATACAGATTAGACCTGAACGGTCTCCTGAACAGTGTCCTTTGGAAACCGATCATAAATTGCAAGTAAGTAGTGCTAGACCATTCAAAGTGTTGCAAATGATTACATCAAATAATTATGTCATTAAATTGCCATTAAACTTTGATATTAGCTCTACTTTGAACATGAAAGACCTCAGTATTTATAAAATACAACCTACCCCTGATGCTCCTTTTGATACCCCTACCTCATTATCCATATCTTTGGCACAAAAGGAACATATTAATGTTACTTTGAATGCACAAGTTGTTTTTACCAGGGATAGTGAACTTCAGCAAATCCCAGTATATGGACTCGACGACCAGATTCATACTATACTTGGATTATCAGAGACATCACAACAGTTTGATCCTTATCTTTGAGAGCATTATCAGAGCTGCCTTAACCTATACTCGACGGGGTCAAGTTCTTCCAACCCTAGGAGAATTGATGGGGACACCGAATAAGAAACACTATTTACACACGTGTATGATCATAGACGATGGAGGATAGCCAAAACCATTGAGAAATTAGGCTTTAACTTATGTTTTTGGGTTTAATTTATATGGACTTTCAGTTGAGTTTTATTAATTTGGCTTTATTTGTTGGATATTTTATTTAATGGGCCATAAGCCCAATCGCTTATTCAAGTTAGGGTTTTAGTATAAATACCCTACTTTTCTAAATGTTAAGGGACTTTTGATAATTAATGAAAATTTGCAAGTTTTGCATATCTCCAATCCCCTCTCTTCCTCTTCTCTAGCTTCTTTCTTTCTCCAAAACTTCTTTCTTTTCTTGCTTTAATTCTTTTTATTTGTTGTCCCGCGTCAGTGGAGAAGCCATGTTCTTGTTCATTTCGCACTGTTTATCTGCATCCATCCAATTTCTCCATACTACAATGTATAAATCATATACACGAGGGAGCTTGAAATTATAGATTCTCACTGCCAGAGCAATGATTTTCCAGTGAATCTGAATATTAGGAAGATATAAAGTGGCTCCATTAAGGCAGTTAGGAAGCTGAAGCATTATAAGGGTTTTTGGCCAAAGTTGATTTCTTCGCGAACTGCTTAAACAGCTTGATAAGCTCACAAGTCCTTGTGTCTTTGACAGAATAGAGGCAGAGATCAAGTGCTGTTAAGCCATCCTGAACAAACGAATAATTTCGATGCATTATTAACTTGAAGATGGAGGTAAATAGAAGGAATTTATGATGACATTGTAACAAAAAAAAGGTTGCGGAAACTACTGGTAAGAGGACATTCCAAAAATGCCCAACTATTAAGCTTTTTCTTGTTTTGAATCCCCAACTATTAGCTTAAGAAAACACAAAAGGATGCCTGTCTCTCCAGCACCTTAAACAAGACCAGTTCAAGAAATCCTTCGTGCTAATACATTGCATCATGTTCATTTATTGATCATGGATCCTCCACATAAAGAGGTCTGCTGATCCTTATTGACAGTTTGCGTTAGGTTTCAAACTGCAAGCAATTTTGTCAGTATCTTCTTGTACGTTACCAGTTGTGACAGCATGCAACCAAGCTTTACTATCATCTAAATGACGTAAATAATAGTATGAAAAACCTACACATACAAGCAGCAGTCTAACATGGATGAATATACATACAATGAAATGATATGAGAGATCCCTCGAATTGTTAGATATTTACCAGGTTTTTAATTGTACTATCTGCTCTTTTTATTAATAAAAGCTTCACTATATCTGTTCTTCGGGCTTGAACAGCAAGATGTAATGGTGTCCATCCATCCTAAAAGGGTAATAAATGAGAGTGCTCACCAATACAGCATCAAAACTGAAACAGAAAATATAAAAGAAAAAAAAGGTAGGGATATATCATCCTCACATTGTCCTGAAGGTTTATATCGACATTATATAACAGAAGAACTTTGATAGCTGGAGCAGATGCTGTTTGAACTGCATAATGCATCAAGGTGGCACCCTCCTGTCATCAGCAAGAAACGAGCAAGGTAAAGATGGTATGAGTCACAAGAGAAAATGGCTGCATAAAGAAAATTGATAAGTTTTTAAGTTAAACATGGTGAAATTAGAAGATAAAAAAATATAATGATTATATCGAAAGCAAATAAACTCAAGAAATAGTCATTGTGTCAATACTCACTGCATCTTGTACAAAAGGATCTGCTGATTCTCTCAACAGATAGCTGATTAGAGCTTGCTTTTTGCATATTATTGCTCTGTGAAGTGCAGTCCAACCATTCTGGAGAAAATATAATGATCCAAAGTTCAAAATTGACCAATTCCAAGCATTTTTGCATCCAATATGAAATATAGGGAGGGAAGTGTATAAAACTTGATGAGACTGGCAGAATCCAATAATTCAGCACATGGTCATTCCACCTACCACATCCACAGCATTGATATCAACATTATGCTTCAACAACGCATCCATAAGGTAGAATTCTCCTGATGCAGCAAGTGTGTGGACAGGCAGCCATTTTCTCTGCAAAGAATCCAATAAAAATAAAAAACTATAAACGATTTGCTGGTTTGCATGATGTATTTTATCCAAAAATAAAAATAAAAATGCACCATGTATAGCCTTCATGATTTCTTCAAAGAAGAAAGACATACATGGCTGAAAAATGAAGGGGGAAATATTGTCTTTGTGACTGTAAAAAACTATTCATTTGGTTCTCTAATCAGATTGAAACATCAGCTGGCAATTGGATAACTAAGAAATGAGAAAGCGGCAACAAATGATTATACAGCAATAAATATACATCAAAATCAAATACACTAACTAGAGTGTTTCAAACAGAAAGTGAACTCACAGAGGTAGCAACTGCTAGATCAGGTACCCGCTTATTTAACAAAACCTTTTCCTCTTTCGTAAACAACTTGCGCTTACCTATTTATTCAAACACACAAAAAAGAAAAAAAACACTATGAACGGCAAGATCTTGAAGCTCGCATGGAAAAACATAGAACGAAACAATGTAACATCAGCTTCCACCGAATTCTCAATACTTTATGTAACATACAGCGAAATAGCATTATGTGAGAAATTGAGAGAATTGACATCACGTATTCTTCACAGCTTATACCAGATTACAACTAAAATTTACTAGTTTTGTATCAATCAAACCAATAAAACCAAATTCAATTACTCAATCAATAAACAAATAAACCATAGTATCAACAAGAAAACAACAAACACTACGAAACCCAATTTTAAAACTTGAAAATTTTAAAACTTTCAGATTTCTGTCCACCAGGCTCATAATCCTCACCGTTAAAAAACTCTCTAACATCATCTAAACCTCTCCCATAGACCGCCCATCTAGGATTCTTCCCTTTCACTCTCTCACTAACAATCTCCCTCACTTCATCCTCCTCCTCCTCCTCCTCCTCCTCTTTAATACTCTGTGGATAATCAAGCACAAGTGGCTTCAACTGTGCCAATTTAGCTTCTCTAAAAGCCTGATATTCCTCTAAATTCACATTCCTAATAGGAACCAACCCTTTCCTTTTCCTTTCAAATTTTTTATTATATTCCAATTCTTGAGCAATCTTTCTCCTTTCTTTTTTACCAATATTAATCTCTGCTTGCACTTCTCTCCAATTCTCTGGCACCAAATTGTCTTCTTCAATTTTAGGAACAACCCTTTTTATATTTTTCTGAACAGACCTAAACTTTGAATCCTCAATGGCATTTGAATTGTTTTCCAAAAAAGGGTCTTCAAAAATGCCTTCTTCAAAGACTATACAGTCACCAATGGCATGGTCTTGGTCTTCAAAACTGTCATTTCGTATAGGAAATTGGGATTGTAAAGAAGGTGAGAAGGAGTGGATTTTTGTTGGGATTTTTAGAGTTTTGAAAGATGGAAACTTGAGAGATAGAGGAACGTGTAGTTTTGGGGTTTGTGGGTTTAGCAGAGTTGGCAGGGACATGGTCTGTCTGATTCTGGAGGTATGAAGTGGAGGAGATTACGGCTGTGTGTCTTTTAGAACAAGGGTTATTATAGTCCAGAACAATTTGCTGATGCTGTGAGATAAGTTTTAGTTAATTTTTTCATTTCTTTTTTTTCTTGGCCAGCCACTATACTGAATAATGTTGTTCAATCTAGAATTTCACTATACAGGTTATATGCGCAACGATGTTCACAGGTAAAAAAAAAAATTTAACATGAAAAAATTATTCATACGACGCTAATATTTTCAAAGAAACATAAATTATTTGATATTCAAATTATTGATTTAACTAAATTTAATAGATTTAGTTAATTTAATAGTTAGATTAAAAAAATATATGCAAACAAAATTTTTTTGCCAGTAATTATCTATAAAAAATAAATTGTTAATACCATATACTTTAGAGAAGAAAAAAGAAAATTTTGTTATGCAGAAAATTTTGTTATGCTCTATTGTAGACACCACCCCACCACTAAAAAAAGTTCATTGAGATTATTCTATCGCCACTATTACAAGCTACACAATAGCACCAAAAGAGATTGCACGTGTCATTAAAACAATGACCTAAAAAACAAACTAAACAAAATATTATGAAGCAAACATCTTATACTTATAAGTAATCAATTATTTTTTTAATTTAAAAACTAAATTTATTTTAAAAAAACTAAATTTAATAAAGAACGACAAATAAAAAGACTCAATGTAACTTGAGTTATTTTCAAAATTAATGGAAAACACTATAGAAAGAAAAAAAAAATAGTGAAACCTAATCTCTAATTAAATAAATGTTAAAGGATAAAACTGAAAAAGTATAAGTTTAAAAAAAGTTAAAAAAAAAAAAAAACCCAACATACCCAAACAATTCTCCTAAAATTGCAACTTGTGGAATCATAGACCCGGACTCAATCAAGAAACTTAGTTCTAATCCAATTTAATGTTCGATGATGAAATTAGAAGAAAAAAAATTCAATTTAAAAATTTTGTCAAGGTAAAAAAAAAAATAGCAATCAAATAAAATTGATAAACACCAACTAAATATTTTATCGGCGTTTAAGTTGTATTCTATCAAAATTTATATTATTGATAGATTTGCTGATTAAAACTTATCATCGAAAAGTTTGTCATCAAGAATTTCATTTCTATAAGTAATCCACTAAGTAAACTAACTTACCAATGGAAACACTAACATAATATTCACGCCAAAAAAAAAATATTTGCCGACCATTTTTATATCGAACAATTTATCAGTATATATTACTGATAGACTAACCATCAACAATTGATCATTTATCATCGACATAAAAATTTTCTCAATGATTCTATTGGTAATATCAAACAAATTCACAACTCTTTGTAATTCTCCAACAAAAATTAATCGATATCACCGATGATATCACTAACATAAGTTTTATGTTTGTCTGCAATTCTGTTGGTATTTTAGTAATTTTCTTTTTTAATACATTCTTATTTAGATTAAACAAGTTGATATTAAACAATATTAAACAACTAAATTAATTGATTATTAAGCTCATAACTCTTTGTAATTCTCCAACAAAAGTACATTGAAATAACCAATGAAATCACTGACAACAATTTTATGTCTATCTGCAATTCTATTAGTATTTTTAGTAATTTTGTTTTTTAATACATGCTTATTTGGATTAAACAAGATGATATTAAACAACTATATTAAATTGAAAAATATATTTTTATATTATTAATTTAATCATAAAATTAATTAGAAATATTGTAACACATTAGAAATAAGCTAGAGGTGAAGGTGTAGAGAGAGGGAGAAAAATTACCTGGAGGTCTATGAGCAGTGGCGAAGCCACATAGTATATTAGGGGGGCAATTGCCCCCTTAATTATTTTTGAATAATAGGTATTAATTTAATTATTTTGAATTAATTAAAAGTTATATTATTTTTAATTAAATTAATAAAGGTATGGAATTAAATTTTTTTAATTGTTATTTTAATTGTTGTCAGTGAATAAAGATTGATTTTTGAAAAATTAAAGGTTGTTTTTTTTAAAAAAAAAAAAAGAAACTATTTTTTTGTTTTTAAAAATGTTTTATCATGATAAATTTAAACTATTAATGTTGATCCATATCCATGCATTATATACAGCATGTTATATGGTAATGGGTGTGTGAAATGAGTTTTGATGAATTAATGTGTATTTTATCATGAATTTCATATGGAAGATTTACAATTATTATGTAACTGAACTTAATTTTGTTATTATGAAAACTTAAAGAGAATGACTATAATGTAAGCTTTTTTATGTTAAAAGGTATTTTTAAATTAATTTTTCTTTATATGAGCTGATATATTTATTTCAAATTAATTTTTAATGCATATCCATATAATATATTTGCCCTCTCATTTAAAATATTCTGGCTCCGCTACTGTCTATGAGCTGAAGGATAAATAGTTGATAGGTATGTCATCATCTTCTCTCATTAGTTCATACTTTGTTGTTTTTACTCTACCACTAGTCCGACCTTCAAATCAACCTTTGTAGTAGCAACTTATTCTTGAACCAACTTTTGAATGACCAGTGATGGTTGCCTTAGGGTGGATTGTGGGGTGCCTATGATCAAAGCACTACAACTCACTCTCATATCTCAGGTCTTAGTCATAGAGATACTGTACATCTGATTCCTATTGAGTTTATTAGTAGCTCTAGCCTCCAATCACAACTCTAGATTGTAGTCCATATGGGTTGAAGGGTCCTCTTTATGTTTGGCATGCATTTTGGCGTTATATGTTTCCTACATAAAAAACAAGTCAAAGTTATTGACTAAAAAAAATTATTCCAAAAAATATTCAAAAGATTTCAAAGTTTACTTACAAAAAATGTCTTGGCTCTGCTGTATGTGAATTACTACATCCTTTCCTGCATATCCTCCTTTTATATATGTGTTTCCATAAATAACTTCATCTGAGTTGGCTTTAGCCCAAGTTATGTAAAATTACCTGTGAACAATTTTGTTTGCCATTCATTAATATCTTCTTTAAGTCTTTGTAATTATTTAACCATTTTAACGTTCATCACTAATTCCATTTGTAATACCATAATTTTAAATTACCATGAGATATTTTTTTTATTTTTTTTTATTTTTTTTCCGGTGATTCTATCTAATTTTTATTTCCTTTTCATCTATTTATTATAATCTCCTATCCAACCTAATTATACAACAACACTAATCATATTCAACAACTTATTAAAACCACAACATAACAATAAATCATTGATAAATGCAAAAAATATAATGCATATACTTTGTAAGGCGAAAACAAATATTTTTATTACATAATATCAATTTTATTACATAATGATGTTTTACATCTAAAATTAATTCAAATCCTCCTCATCTTTATTTTCATCATCATCATGTCCATCATCCTCTTCTTTTTTTAATTGAAGTTGGTCAATCTCTTCAATTTTATTAACTTTTGTATGTCCATCAGTACTTAATATATCATTTAACTCATAAACATGGATATAAGAATTCTCAACAACACAAAAATAAAAATTTCACCCTATAATATCAGCGAAGCAACATCCTATTAGCTATTTCAAGAAGTTCTTTATGTTATTTTTTATATCGATGATGACATAGACCTTTTAGTGGCAATAAAAAAAAAAAAAAAAGCTTTGCCACCATTCATTAAGTGAAGGCATTATTATTTTCTATACAGTATGGACAAATTAATTTTTTTATATACTCCATTTTAAAACCATCTCATACACAGGAAAATCATTTATAGTCCACATTAAAGTTGCTTCATTTAAAAATTTTGTTTTCTTGAGACATCATGGGTCAATACCACAAATGATTGTAACTTACTCAACTCATCAATTAATGATTAAAGACAAACATCTATTCCCTACTTGAATTGTAATAACTGGGTATGACCGTAAATAAAAACATGAATCCTAGCCTCAGACACATCTTCAAGGGCATGTGTAAATTGTTAGTAAGACAGGCTAACAAGAATATGATGTAGCAAAGAACCCAAATACATGAAAGCCATATATACACAAACCAAAACATATGTCTCGTGGTTTCATTGAAAACTGAGGATACATCCTATTAAACTGTGTTTCATAATTGAAAGGGTGCACCATAACATATGAATGGTGTCATGTTATATGATCAACAGTTTTTAGAGATATAAATAACATTTGCAACCTAGGAGTTATTGGAAAGTATCTCAGTTTCTTGTATACAATAAGTGTCCTTTCTTTACCAGTATTGAGTTTATATTGAGCATGCCCGCAAGTTTTGCACTTAGTACAACTTTCATCTTCATCGTAGTACAACATGCAAAAATTTAGGCACATATCAACTTTTGATATCCTAAGCCAAGGGGGTTTCAGAATGGATTTTTCAATATATAAGTGTTCTCTTTCAGCCTATTTCCTTTTAAGAAAAATGATTTTCACTCATTTGATAATATAATCATAACTAGCCTTACTCAACCCATAATCTAATTTGATTGTAAAAACTCATGAAATGATTGATAATTTATTATGATTTGTGCATACATCTTATTATGGTCATCAAAATCTTTTAAAAGTTTAAAAAACCTAGCTACATCTACATTTAGTTCTTCATCGACATATGAAATTTCACCTAAATAACTCTAATTCATTCACATTGCAACCATCACTATACTCACATAAAAATTATTATTATTATCATTTATAACTCCATGTATGTTGCTAGAACTAGAAAGTTGAGCTAACTATCATTTCTAACATGGTCTCATACAAAACATAAGGTTATCCGTCTCTATAAACCCTTTTTTAAGAAGTCGCATCATCATAACATTCAATTGGTGGAACTTTTTATTTTTACACTTCACACATGAAAATCTAATTCCTCCTCCATTAATATTATTCAAATTAAAAGGTATAAAAAAAAATAAAACCCTCAACCTTTTTATAATAATCTTCTATATATAATAACCCTATGGGTGAATCTCGATACATCCAAGAACGATCATCTATTACTTATGAAATATATATAGAATATTGATGATAATATCTATTAATAATATAACCATTAATTCAAAATTCAAATTTGGTAATTAAAAATGAATTCTCAATCTAATAACTAATTATTATTTGTATAAAAATTTAATGTTGTGTCAAAATATGAACTAAAAAATAAATCAAATTAACAAGTATTTGGTACTCAACTAATTATTTATCTATTTTTTCAATTCAAACTTATTCAATCTAAATTAATATCATTTAATTATTATCAATTCCATAAAAAATTAATTTTACCTAAATTCCCAACTTAACAATAAAATTGGTAAAATATGATTGGAAATCATTAAATAATTCATGATTTCTTTTAATATAACACATCTAAGTTACAGAATCAAACTCAATTTCATTAAATGACAAACAAATTCAATTTCCTCTAAATCCCAAACAAATCCTAACATACATATAATAATTTAATACAATAAAATTCTCTAGGAAAAGATTGTAAAACATTTAAATGTACAAGTAAACTACAAATACTACACAAAAATATCAATAAATTAACCTAAAACATAAATGGATAGGTTTGTTTACTTAGGGTAGAGAATATTTAGAAACAATTAAACCTAGACAGTGATGCTCCTAACACTACTAAGTGTTAGGGTGGCCAAATTTGTAAGGATGAGAGTTGAGACCTAAATTTATGCATATGTTATAATTATAGTCCTAGAACAATCAAATAGGGACTTGATTAATTAAATTTCTAAAGTTTGTAAAACTTACAAGTAAAGATGAGACTGCGGTTGCTATTTCAATTATTACATAATAAGCAAACAAAAATAAGAATTCCCATGCCACAATGGATCTATGATCGCAACAAATAAGGCGTAAAAGAAAGGAGTCTCGGTATTCGTTTTGACTTTCGCTAGCAAAGAAAGAATATATGTATTTGAATAGGGTGAGCATAGTTTACCATACAAGCGGAGAAATTTAAAAGACCTAACATCAACTCTTCCCTCTCTCCTTTATTAGGCGAGGAAAAGTCCTCGCCCTATGGATTAGCCAGATCATAGAGAATTAGAAGAATTGACTTTCTCCCATCAAAGAATGTCGAGATGCTAATTTACATGGATCATTTTTAAAGGAAAAAAGGCACCTGCAACCATAAGACATTTGCATGATGCAAAGAATCATTCGCTCAAAGAGACATGAACAACTACACAAAACCCGACAACCTAACTATAGTAAGGTCAAGCATAAAAATTAAAAAATGCCTTTTAATAGTAGACCAAAATATTATTTTTTTTAAAAAAAAAAAAGCAAAGAAAAAAAAGTAGAACAGACCAAGAACAAAAAAAAAAAAAAAAGGTTGAAAACAACGCCTTCTTAGATGACAGATGAGCAAATGCAAGCGGTCACCAAAGGATGGACTTGATGATATAAAGAGTTCACTAAAAATTTCTTCGCAGAATGTCAAACATAAACAACAAAACATAGCAATGATGATAACCCAAGTTCCCTCTAACAAATCCAAAAGGATGCAAACAGATCAAACAAATACCAATTTAAGACTGAAATCCCCTTTTAAACACAAAATCATCCTGAAAAATCATAGCCAAAAAATGCAAACAACTCAACATATCATAAAAACAACCTCTTCATTTCAACCTCAAGACCAATAATCGACCATGCAGGCAAGCAAAAAAAGGCAAAGACAGAGCATAAAACCAAAAAGAAAAAAAAAAAGCATGGCAATCAAAGACAGGTCATGAGATCCTAAAGTATTTTTGCCACCAACAATCCTCGTTGATCTAGCATGGTCACACAACAACCACAAAAACCCTAACATAGCCTCAAGCCGAGTCAATTGATCGAGAGCCCACCACATAGTAGATGCCACCCACCTAGTAGAGCAACTACTTGGTTGTCAAGAGATAGAGCAACCGAAGTAGGGGTAGAAGGAGAAGAAGCAGAAGAAGGAAGGAAAAGAAGCGGGTGAACATAGAGAAGGCGTAGGAAGAATGACCGAAAGAAAAGGAATTGATTCAATATTATTTCATGTCTGCATCTGTTGCAACAAAATGTTATTATATATACAATGGAGCCTAACAACCAGCTTGTGATTTCTTCCTTTTCCATGTGATTATAACTGAATTGTAACAAAATTATAAACTCTATAAAACGTATTGTTTGGACTTAATGACTTACTTTAAACGTACCATTCTAACAACTGCTCCCCTCATGCAAACTTATAGCTAATTGTTGTCCTGCAACAATTGCCCCTTCTTCAAATGGACCTTGTCCTCAAGGTCGAATTGGGGAAAATGAAGGGCTAGTTCGTCATCAAACTCCCAGGTGGCTTCTACAAGTGTAAGACCGGTCTAATGAATGAGGAGTTGAGTGGTTGCTTATAGGTTCTTCTTGACCATTCGGCAATCCAAAATAGCTTAGGGAAGGAGAAGAGGTTCTAATGGCAGAGCAAGCAATGTGGTGTGCGCTTTTCGATTGCCCACCTTCTTCTTCAACAGGGACACATGAAACACAAGGTGGATGGAGGCAAAGGTACGTAGCTTCAATTTATAGGCCACTGTACCAATTCTTGCTAAAACTTCATATGGACCGTAGTATTTTAAAGCTAATTTTTTAGAATGTTTGTGGCCTAGTGTTTGTTGTCAATATGGTTGCAATTTGAGGTAGACTATATTGTTAATAGCAAATTGTCTTTCACTTCTATGTTTGTTTGCAAGTTGAATCATTCTATGAGGGGCATGCTGTAGGTTTTTCTTGATTGTATATAGAATTTGTTCCCTTTTGCATAAGAAACTATCCATAGTGTCTACAGGTGAATCTTTTGGGAAGTATGGAATGTGTAAAGGGGGAGGGTAGCCGTAAAGGATTTCATAGGGAGTGGATTTGGTGGTCGTATGGTAGTTGGTGTTGTATCACCATTTGGCTAGGGGAAGCCACTGAACCCACTGTGTTGGGGAAGTACCTGTCATGCAATGTAGGTAGTTTTCGAGACACTTGTTGACCACCTCAGTCTAGCCATCTAATTGGAGGTGGTAAGCTGTGGAATAGCATAACTTGACACCTTGTCTATCAAATAACTCTTTCCAGAAGAGACTGAGAAAGACCATGTCCCTATCACTAACAATGGTGGCTAGGAACCCATGCAATTTGTAGACATTATCTAGAAACACTCGAGCTACATAATAGGTAGTATAGGGGTGTGGAATAGCCATGAAGTGTGCATACTTGCTAAATCTATCCACAACCACAAAGATAACCTCCCGCTCTTCAGATTTAGGGAGCCCCACTATAAAATCCATACTAATATCAATGAAAGGAGCTATAGGAATAGGGAGGGGTTGTAGCAACCCAAGAGTGCATATGTTTTCAGATTTGTTTTGTTGGCAAATGGGGCATTCCCTAATGTATTGTCTAATATGTTTTTGCTAGCCCTTTGAATAAAACCCATTGGCCACTCTTTTTGTTGTAACAGTAGTGCCTGAATGGCCCCCTGCAGCTGAATCATGATATAGATAAATGATTTGAGTCTAAAGAGGTCCATGTTGGCCTACCACAAGCTTACCTTTCCTGCATAGGAGCTGGTTGACCTAAGAGTAGTGAGGATAAGAGTTAGGCTGCTAGTTTAATTTCGGAATGAGAAGCTATATAGCTTTATCACTTTGCCAGGATTGCTTGATGGCTTCCAAGAGTGTAGTGGAAAGGGAAGAGACTACCATGGTACTGAGAGTTCCACAAGACACCCTTGAAAGGGCATCAGCAACCACATTGTCTTTTCCTTTTTTGAACTTAATCTCATAGTCAAACCCAAGGAATTTAGCGAGCCACACATGTTGTGATGGGCAAAGTCACCTTCTGTTCCAGTAGATATTTGAGACTAAGATGATCACTATGTATAGTAAAATGTTTACCCCATAAGTAATGTCGTCATTTAGTAACTGCCAGTAGAATAGCAAGTAGCTCCCTTTTCATAGGTGAAAAGTGCTTATTGTTTAACCCTAAATGATTTGCTAATGAATGCAATTGCCGCCTACTTGCATAAGGACTGCCCCCATTCCTCTACTTCTAGCATCTATCTCGATGATGAATTATTGAGTCAAGTTTGGCAATGCTAGGACTGGAGGTTAAGTCATCATATGTTTCAGTTGATTAAAGGCTAAGGTGGCTTCCTCATTCCATCTATAGGCATCCTTCTTCAACTGCTAGGTTAAAGGTTTGCAAATAATACCATAACCCTTAACAAATCTCCTATAGTATCCAGTGAGACCCAAAAATCCCTTTAGTTGTTTAATGTTGCATGGGAGAGGCCAATCCAGGATGGCCTTAATCTTATTGGGATCAGTCGACACCCCTGTTGCCGATATAACATGGCCTAGATACTCAACTTGGGGGCTGTAAAAAACACACTTGCTGGACTTGGCATACAATAGGTTAGTTTGTAAGATTGTGAAGACAGTCTTGAGATGGCCTAGGTGCTCTGTCATGGAGTTACTGTAAATAAGAATGTCATAAAAAAAGACAAGAATAAACTTTCTCAGGTGGTCCCTAAATAATTCATTCATTAGACTTTGAAATGTGGCAAGGGCGTTAGTCAAGCCAAAAGGCATGACCAAGAATTCATAATGCCCATTGTGTGTCTTGAATGCAGTCTTATAAAAGTCTTCAGGAGCCATTCTAATCTGGTGGTAACCAGATCGAAGAACAATCTTAGAAAAAACTAAGGCTCCCACCAATTCTTCTAGGAGTTCATATATTAAGGGAATATAGAACTTATCTTTGATTGTGAATTGGTTTAATGCCCTGTAGTCAATGAATAATCTCCATGATCCGTCCTTGTTCTTAACTAGGATGACTGATGAAGAAAAAGGGTTATGGCTATGTTGAATGGTTCCTGAGCCCAGCATTTCTTTAACCATATGTTCGACCACATCCTTTTGTAGACTGAAGTGTTGATAGGGTTTGAGATTGATTGGATTAGAGCCTTCCTTAAGAGGTATACTGTGATCATGGCTGCGAGGAGGAGGCAAGCCCTTTGGTTCTTCAAACAGCTCTTGGTATTCTGCCTGCATATTGGTGAAAGTTGTATTTTCAGCAAGGCTAAGTTGTAACCTAGTGGATGTTGGATTTTCCTCTTGTTCCTGACTGTTAATAGAACGTAGGCTGCACAGATTAATTTCAGAAACCAGACTAGTACTACATAACAAACCATTAAGTTGTTTTAGCCTAATAGTTTCCATGGTTACTGGATCATTTCCTTTGATAAAAACCTCTTGACCTTGCCATATAAACGCCATCCACATTTCTTCATAGTTGCGTACGATGGTTTTTAATGTGGCCAGCCATTGAATGCCCAATATCATATCATAATTTTTTAGATCCAAAGTAAATACATCAGCCACAAAATCAACTCCCTGGATAGACCATTGGAAGTTGCTACACACAGAAGTGCAAGTCATGATTCCCCTATCAACTACTTGCACTGTTAGAGCGTTAATGTTTGTAAGATTACAATGCAATCTATCTACCACGTGATTGCTGATGAAATTGTGTGTACTGCCAGAATCTACCAAGATAACTAGAGGCTAGTTTCGACCCTACTTATGACCCGTAAGGTGTTTAGGCCAGTTACTCCTTTTAAGGCATTAAGGGATATATGAGGATTGTAGGTGTCAGGGTCCAGGTCAGTGACTCCCTCATCTTCACTACCCTCCCCATTCTCTTCCATAATACATAGGGAATACAGTTTCTTGTTATAGCATATATGCCCCGGTATAAACTTCTCATCACACCAAAAACAAAGGCCCTTAGCCCTCTTCTCATCCAAGTCCTTGTTTCTGGTGGGTCTAGTGGTTCTTTGGGTAATGTTGAGATTGTAAGGTGGGGGGTTTGGTAAGAGACCTGCTTATGGTGGTTTAAGGATGGTACTTAGGAATCTGGTGGGGAAATTTTTGTTATAGTTGGAAGGGGTAGCAAGTTTGTTTTGGTAAGCAAAGGTGGTTGAGTAATAAGCATGTTTGTTAGGATTAGAGCCATAGCGTCTATGGGTGAGGGTGTTGTCCTGTAATCTAGCTAAAGTATATGCTTGCTTCAAGGACTTTGGCTCAAACATCTTCATCATATTCTTAACTTCTACATCCAGCCCTCCAATGAAGAATACCAAAGCATTTTTCTCAAAAATTTCGGATCGATTCCAGAGGATATCAAAATCCTTGATATAGGTTTCTAAGTCATTTTTTTTGTTTAAGTTTCTCTAAAGGGTTTTTCTCTCCCCCAAACCTGCAGCATAAAGCCTCTACATATTCTAACCAGGATACTACATGTCCTCCTAAGCTCCTCATGTAATTTGATGCCAGCATAGGGTCATGTTGTCTAAATAATAGGAAGCTAATTTGAGCTTGTCTTGCTCAGCAATTTCTTCCACATCAAAGTACTAGTTACACTTAAAAATCCATTAAAGGACATCCTCTCCTTCAAAAATAGGAAACTCTTGTTTTGGTCTACGTAATTGATATTGAGGAGTACCTTCATTAACCCAGTTGAAACGAGCAGGGGAATCTCTTGTGGGAGGAAACTGAGGAGCCTTAGGTAAGCTGCACTCCCCTGAAGAAAGTTGGGTCTTTTGCAATGTCGTGTCTACGCAAGAAACAAGGGCATCCATAGCGTCTTTAAGTTCTCTGAAGCGTATTAATGCATCGGCCCTGGTATCATTAAGTTGTTGTTGAATGTGATCATATGCTTAGGGTTGCTCCGGATTGGTGGTTTCATCCACCCTTCTGGCATATTGGGATCTCATTTCAAGAGGCATTTTGAGTATGAAGATGCAGCTTTGATACCACTTAGAGCAACTACTTGGTTGTCAAGAGATAGAGCAACCGAAGTAGGGGTAGAAGGAGAAGCAAAAGAAGGAATGAGAAGAAGCGAGTGAACACAGAGAAGGCGTGGGAAGAATGACCGAAAGAAAAGGAATTGATTCAATGCCTGCATCTGCTGCAACAAAATGCTATTATATATATAGTGGAGCCTAACATCTAGCTCGTGATTTCTTCCTTTTCCAGGTGATTATAACTGAATTGTAACAGAATTATAAATTCTATAAAACACACCGTTTGGACTTAATAACTTATTCTAAACGCACTGTCCTAACAACTGCTTAATTTTAAATTCCCCCCGTGTGAACTTACAGCTAATTGTTGTCCTGCAACACCCAGCTGTAGTTGAATCACGGGAAGGAACCAACCATGCACATTGATTCATCCTCCTCCCAAACAGTTTCACGCACAACTTCAACCCAACCGCATCTGCCAATGCCACCCAGCATCAAATACCTTTTGTCGCAACTCTCCCCCAACACATACGAAGGCAAATCCACAGTGTTTCTAAGTCTGCTTCCACACTAGAATGAACAAACACCCCCGAGCTTGATTCAATATATATATATAGAGCAAGGTTTACAATATCTGTCCTTGTAGAAACTCATATGTACAGTCTACATACAGTCTTGACCCTTTGTCAAACCACTAATCACAGAAGTACATCACCAGATAATCATTGGAGGCTTTGAGCAAAACCCACTGGTTGCTCCTAGCTTGATCGGTAAACAGTGAGAGCTTGGTCAGTCGGAAAAAAGGTGAGCGTAGAAATGTGATTAGTCCATTTTTTAAATGGTACATGGGAAATCAAGCGTGTAGAACTTGCTATCTGCAGTTTTGTTAACTTTCTCCAATCTGAGTGCAATTTATAAACCGGGCATGTTAACCACATCTCACCTGGTCACACTTTGCACAATGGCATGACATCACAAACTTAGAGCTTCCCCAAGGCATGAATTTGAATTAAAAATACAAAACATCAAGCAACACGCATCTCCAATGCACCAAATTGAGAAACCCAGAAACATGCTGCACATTTTCTTCGTAAGAACATGAGACGGGAAGGGGATTATGTCGTTAGCGCATCAGGAATTGTGGCAGAATGAGCTCCAAGTACCTTGCCACCAACATCTGGGAAATTCTCTGATCCAGGAAGGGGGCCTACCTTCCCATCAGCATCTACCTTCAAAGGATACTTGAGAAGATGTCCTTTCAACAGTTTGAAGTTCGGATCTGTGAATTTCTTCCAGTTTTCCTCAGCAGTGTGATTTACTCTCTTCACACAAAGCAAATTATCAGGTTCCATGAACAGTTCATCTACCTCACCAAGATGCTCCCGCCATAGTGACATTCTATATCCATAAACCTGCAAAGCACATTTGGTCATTCTATACCTCCTAAGCAACAGCTAAAAGAGGCCAGAAATAAAAATTTTGCTACAGCATTAAGAATACCAAACAAACCTGTCCACGTGGATGTTTCTTCTTTGTACCCCATGTATGATGGGGTTGATATGAACCCATAGCTATCTCAGTGTCCTTAGATCCAGCCATGGATCTCTGGTTAATATTTGCAGATCCCACTATCACATACTCATCATCCACTATCATTCCCTTTGCATGGACGTAAATCATGAACCGCTGAAATTTAAAAGCCTCGGAAATCTGATTGAAATGTTATAATCATGAACATTATTAGGAGTTCAGTGTAGAAAAAAAACCCCTCAACTATCACACTTCAAAGATAGCCAACACTACTGCTGCAAGATTGAAAGCAGTGTTAAATATCTACCATAAAGCATTTAAAGAAGCAAGGAACCAAAATGAATCTAATGAGGTCAATTATTAAGGGTATATTAATAGAGGACATTTTTTTTTTTTGCGAAATAAAGTTAACAGCGCCTTGGAGAAGCAGGTCATGGAAGTTTTCTGCCTCACCATTTTCAGAAACAGAAACGATGAAAATTCTCCTATCATTTAGGCAACCAGAAAAAAATTAAAAACAAAGATAGATATGAAAGGGAAAATAGCCTTATAAATCTATGTCCAGAAATTTAAAATCTCAGCAGTCTGTGCAGCCTGGATAATCCAGAATTTGCCAGAGTACGAGGCAGACAGGAGCACAGATACCTATCCATATGCACTTCCAAGCAAAGGAAAAAGTGTACGAGCTATAACGAAATCTCAAAGGGAATATCATCCATTTAATAGCTTCATTGTGTGGACATTTTATTATGACAATTAAAATTGGGAAATGGAACTGGGCTTTATTTAAACAAAAGTTCAAAGTTTCAATGGCCATAAATATTAGTTCCTATAAGCAACTATTGGGTTATAGCCAATATAATACCCCATACACCAATTTATAGGTGTAAACTTGAAGGCAAGTGCAGGGGCGGCTATAACCATAATAGACGTCACATGTGCCAGCCTACCATCTATTTTATCTATACAGAGAAAGAAAACAGGTGATACAATTCAAAAACCATGAAATGATTAAATAATTACCAATCCACCATTATCACTTGACAATTCTTGGGAAATTTCTTCCCGTTTACCAATGCAATAGAAATTGAGGTAGTCTTGAGGATGTGAATCTACAAGATCCATTGATTTAAGTTCCTGCGCAATTTTTTCATACATTGCTTGCATTGTCTGGCTCTGCAAAGTATAAACTTTTGAAAGTTAAGAGAGAAAAAATGCTTTGTATTGTTGCACTATTTCAACAAAAATTCCTTGGCATCTCACAACAATCAAATCCAACTGGCTGACAAAATTGCTAAAAGAAAACAACTCACAATTCGAGGCAAAAACCACCCAATCAATTTGCATTAAGAACTTCATAACAAAGCTGCTTTCAGATGCAGCAAGAAATTGAGTAACAGATCATTTTATTATTGTAAAGAATAAAAAGGAATGAAATATGAAAATTACTATATTATGTATTTAAAACCATGGTCATGTCAATGTGAAGGATAATAACAATAAAGGCAGCAGTATAGCCATTCTCAGCTGCAAGTCCCTTAACATCTTATCATGAACAATTGCCAATTGAAGGTATAGAAATGGAACTGAAAATTAAATACTTCATGTTTAAAGACAGCAACTAGATACTTATTCTGGCTCCAAGATTGTTTTAGGTGCATCTATCCCCATCTCATTGAGGCAAGGTGTTTAAGAGGTGCACAAGGACTGGCATGATTCAGGAATAATAAAAATGCTAGTGGCTTCCAAATATACTGCCCATTTCATTCTCGATGTATGTACAAATGAATTGATCTTTCAAGTCATCATAGTTAATTAATACACTACCTGCCAAAAGAGAATTTCTTGGACGGTGTTAGTCTTGGGATCACCCTCCGGCCACAATGGTATAACAACATATACTGCGAATCTCTCCTTGGCTCTAATTTTACTAGCAATCTTTAAAGCCAACTCCATTGGAATTAGATTATCAGCTCCTGTACATCATAAAAATGGAAACAACTTGAGAACAAATGTGTAAAATGAAGGCATGTAGTTATAGCCATGATTGTTGTCTATAGAAATAGCAAAAAGTTACATTCAAAAGAGCTTGACAATGACATAAGAAGCGATAGTGAGCAAAACAACTTTGGAATTGCAATATTGAATTTGAACTTCAAAAATTATGCATATTTAAGTTATATCATTTCACAACTTTGATGACTGGTAGAATCTAAACAGTTAAGTTGTCGAGGTAAAGAGACCAACATGTCATAGGTAGTGGTAAAAGATATGTTATGAATTTAGGGAGGTCCAAAATTCAAATCTTATCAAGCAGAAGAACCTCTCCCAAGATATATTCCGAAAATGCAAATATCCACAAAATTTTGTACATACAAACGCTGCATCACCATGGGTCTCAAAAAAGGAATCATCAAACAAACAAAAACAAATGGATATGGTATAATGAAATAAAGTAATCCTGACCTGCATCCTTATATGATGGCCACGCATATGAAGATCCAAGAAAATACTGATTCTCAATATATATGAAATGCTGAGCAGATCTGATGGCTTGTATGTATGCTGTTTGAATGCTTTTATCTACAACCAGATCCTTTGCAACAACTAGGTTCTGGAACACAAAGAATAAAGTTATGCTAGCTTTAGCTTATATGAAAAGAAAAATGGAAAATAAAATGTTCAACTTGCTGTAAACCTGAGCCTGACACTCATCAATAGTTTTGGGAAATCCTTTCAATGATCCTGAGTCAATGGACCTAAAAATCTGCAAAAACAAAATATGTAAAAACACAAGTCAATGAGATAATAATGATAATGATGATAATAAGGTAGTGTTGTTAACTAAACAAAAGGTTAGAGAAACGTGATGAACCTGGACATGCCAGTGCTCAGGGTCTTCTTCGCTGGAAACAAAAGCCGTGGGATCGTCCCCTGGAACTATAGTGGTTCCAGCCTTTGTTTTCGAAAGGGGAGGACTTAGTATCCAAGAAATCCTTTCTATCTTTATTAATGAATCATCACTCCAATGAGATGTTCTTTTGAAATGCAGTCCCAATTCTGTCCACTTTGTTGCCTTCCTCCAACGCTGCTCAAAGTTTATGAGAACATCATATGCAGCAGGCCCATCAATTTTACAATGCAAGTCATGCCAGGGTTGCCTTGGGGCCTTGGTTCCAGCCTTTCATACACCAAAAAGGAGAGATAAGGCAACAGAAGTGAAAAGGGAAAGGATAAAAAAAAAACACCATGACAGTACCAAAAGAATCAGGTATAAGAATATCAAAAGCAAAATAAACAGGAATTCGGAATGAAAAAGAAAATATCACTTGTAAGTGATGGATTGAGTTCATTGCAACCTAAACATCAAGTCACATTGAAATTACAGGTACATTATATGGATAAGAAAAAAGTGATGCATGTTGCCATGGAAAACAAACTAAAACAGCACCATTTGTGCACTGTTGATATGAAAAGAAATAGCAGATACCAAAAGGCAACCGAAACCAAAAACTAGTAGTTTGATTTGTTTATCGCTTACAGAAAATGTTGGATTGTGGAAATCATCCTTGAAGACAGTGTTGAGATCATGAAACAATCGATGCTCTGGGGTATCGTACCGTCCATCACAGAGATCAATGCCTCCTATAAATGCAGTTATCTTCCTGTTATTACCATATGCTTGTGTGTCCACAAGAACGCATTTCTGATGGTGTGTAAAGATTGTTCCAACAGTCTGGAAAAAACATTGCACGTCAATATACTGTTCAAAGAAAGTAAAAAATGACCTCTCCAATCAAACAGAGTTTGAGCAACCAAATTCGTTCCACCAACCAAAACTTTCCAAACAATAATTATTTGTACGTATAAATAGATGTAAAATAAGAACCCATTTAATGAAAGGATGTGCATTCATAAAACGATCAACACACCTAGCTGCATGTGTTTCTTAGAAGACAACAATGAAATCAAGCTTGCCTGTTGTTTAAGAAAACTGAGCTTACTGCTGGCATATCGAGGTGCCAACACACAAGTGACAGATGAATGCTTGAAAAACCTCCTGGTTTCTTCATCATGTGTTGCCATAACTCCTGCCTGTATCCAAAATAGCCCTTCACGTTATGAAACTATTGCAGATAGCTTTCATTATCAAATATCACTACTCTAAAAACAGTAAAAAAAAAGAAATATACTATTACCAATAGAAGTGCCATGTGTACCCTACCATCACATAACAAATTGGCATTAAATTTTAAAGCTTTCTGACAAAATCTGACCTTAACTTTCCACTAAAAGGAAGTGGCAACAATCACCAAAATTAAACAATTATCACTTAATTATTTGACCATTGATAGCTAAATTAACTAAACAAAACAAGCATTATACATAATAGCAAAAACAACCAAACAAAACAAACATTATACATAATAGCAAAAACAACCAAACAAACCCACATAATAATATAACTTAAATAGTACCAATTAAAATAAAATCCTCACTTACAGTTTCAATCCCAAATTTATCATGAGAAGTCCTATCATCCCAAACCAACAACAAAACCCTCACACCTTCCTCACTCTTATACCTCAACAACTCCCCAAGTGTCAAATCCCCACCTCTTGGCAATGGCCTAGTTGGCTCTCTAACCAACTTAATCTTACAAAAAACAGACCAACCAACAATATAAATCATATGATGAGCTTCGGATAATGCATAACAAATATCCTCCCAACACTTCTCTTGCTTATAAACCTTCCCACCATCAATCTCAATCTCAGGCAAGTCATGATCCTTTCCATGAGCATCTTGATACAGTGTCACATGACAACCTTTTCGGACCGGAAAATAAGTATGTCTCACCCCTTTTACTTCAGGATCGCCTCCAAATCCATTCCGGTATAAAGGGTTTTTCTCAAAAGGTGTGAATTTCATTTCCAAATAAAGAGCTGTGTCAGGCTTTGGTGGTTTCCCTGATGGAGCAATTATAGGAAACCATCCCTTAATATCCTCCCCCAACGCCACTGTTGATGCAGGTATATTCGCAGTCCCTATCAACTCTGCACCGAACAAATCATTGTCTTTGACGTGAAATTCAATATCTTTAACAGGATGAGCTAATGGGATATTGAACCTTTGCTCCCAGATGGGGCTTGTTGCATTCTTCAACACGCGCGTGCGGGCGAGTGTCACCTGAGGCACTGTCACTGTCACGTATGCATCACTTGTGATTATGCGACGGTGGAGGCGGATTTTCTTGGCGGCATCACTGGGGTGGTGGTGCGGGTGGTCGATGGACTTGGTGGTGGTGGTGGTGGTGGTGGTGGAAGGAGTGCAAACACCGAAGCATTGGCGGATGTTTTTGGAGATAACATCCATGTTTGGTAAAGATCTGGCTTGTACTATGAACAAGTCCAGGTCACCGTGAAGGTAGATTTGCTGCTTGTGACTGGAGTTTTCAGCCATTAATTATTATTTTGATGGGGTTTTTCAGAGATTGTGAGAAAGGGTATAATTGAACATGGAGGATTTTATGCTTTTATTTTATGGTAAGAGAAGGGCGGAGGAGGAGGAGAGAAAGGAAGGGAATTTTGAGGGAGGAGACAACAATAAGTCTTGGCTAGCTTGTAACATGAGAGGTGACACCTCGTGACTGTTTGGGTGTCTTTTTAGTAATTAATTTTAATTTTAATGCCTGGCTATTTTTGGGTTAAGAACTGAAAAGGTTTAGCGTTAAACTTTGTACTTGTAATATTTTAATTTCAGGACTCGCCTGGCTTTCTCCAATAAAATACTACTTTCCATGAGATTTCAGAGGTATTTTTCTTTTAAATTTGAATCGGTTAGTCGGAGGATAAAGAGGGAGCGTAATGCCTGAATGGAACAAGCATTAGCCGTCTGCCGTCGTCCGTGTTAGGGTCTGCTGTGTTTAAGAATATCTTTTTCTTAAAATAATATTTTTTTTAGTACCAACATATTTTAAAAAATATTATTTTATTAGCAGTCGGCATTTGCACGCATGATAGCATGAGAGGAGGCCTTCAGCTTCTCAAGATTTGGGAGTGTCATAAAACGCAGTTCCATCCCGGATTTCCTGATTTGGGCAGCAAAGCCCCTCTTGCCTCTCACTTCGTCATTATTTCTTGGTTTTGAAAGTTATAAATACATATGTTAGGACATGGATGGTATATCAAGATTCGATCACCCAAGGACTTGATTTAGCTACGTGAAATGTGATTCAAAGATGATTTTTTTAGAACCGAAAGAAAATAAAAAATAAATTGATGATGAATAGTGGTCTAGATGTAACGATTAAATTGCTGACGATGAGGTCAAGATTTTAGAACAAGTAAAAGCATGGATATAGATTGGTCTCCCTGCCACAGAAAGAAAATGAAAAGTGGGAGTAAAGTAGAGGCATAAAACCTTGCAAAGGCCAAATTAGGAAGTGTGATGGAAACCCGCCCGTGTGGTATATACTCCAATGCTTTTCTTTTCTTTCGTCTTTGACATGCCTAAAGTCATTTTGTCTCTTTATCTTAGGGGCACGATCCATGCAATTCTTGGCATTGCTTCTGTCACTCTGTTTTTTATCAGACAGACATGTTGTCCTCTAGCCTAAGCACGTGAATAAATAAACGCAATCCGATATATTTGGGCTAGGTCTGCGATCTTGTGGGTCTCGACCGGACCGTTTGAGCTCAACTCAAATGATTAGGCTGGGTTTAGTTCAACAACCAAAAAAACAAGAAGAAGAAGAAGAAGTATATTAGGCCACCAGTCATCTCATCCTTACTAAGTCAAGTTGAACCTGTTTTAGCCTCGTCCGGATGGCCAGGCCAGTCCAATTCAATATATTTAATAATATAATAATATTAAAATATTAAAAAATATTTAAAAAGAATTTTTTCAAAATGGCATTTAAAAAATATTTATGGACCCCTCACATGTTTTTCCAACAATTTTGTATAATATCGGGTTATAGACTTATATTGTAATGTACAAACCCAATATTAAAAATACTTGGTTTCCTCCGAAACTTCAAAAAAATTAAAAAAATTAATAAAAAAATCATTTCAAAAAACAAAAAATATTTTGTTTTCATGCATACGGTCAAATCCTAAAATTTTTAAAAATAAGTTTTCATGCATATTTTCAAAAAAAGATAAAATCGTTTTTTATCATGTTTTAAAAATACAAAAATTGATCTCGTAACTAGTTTATAATTATCTATTAGGGTTTTGTCAAAATACAAAAAACAAAAACCATGACAATTATTTTGTTCAGAATATTAGGAATTAGTTATATTTAGGAAATAAATATGATTCTAAATTTTGAACCTTAGAACAATTAGGCTTTAACCTAATAAGGTAGAGACTTCTTACGAATAGAGATCTACTTTCAATCATAGACAAGACCAATGGATAGAAACACGAACTAGAAAAGCAATCAAACAATAATGCAGCTTAGTTTAGGGAGGGTGCACATGGGGTAATGCGTCCTCCCTTTGCACAATCAGTACCTTACCCAGACTTTTGTAGATCATAGGTTTCCTAATAATCATAATACTAAGTAACGACTTCTGAACTCATAATTATAATTTTATGATTATCCTCAAACCCTTTTTTCAACACAGCAAGAGGTAGACCCGTCATTCTCGACATTGTGCCACGCCGCGACAGGATAACAACTCCATTAGAGAACGCCTTTTTTTGTTGGAATAAACTTTGCTTGATTGTTTGCCTGTTTGTTTTGGTCAAGTTAACATCTCCAAAGGTGAAACATCAATAACTCGAATTCTAGAAATGTATTAAGGCCTTGACTGCTAAAATCTAAATTGAGATTCTTATTAAGTGGACAATTCTCATATTCTTTCTATCAAAAAAAAGTTTCATCCACATATCCCAAAACTGAAACAAGCTTTTTATATTATCCATTGAGTAATGTACTTTGTTCATGTGTGGTAGTTCCCTAACCTCAATCCTCGGGCGATTACGAATAACACCATCTTAGATCTTTCCCTGTGTTTGGAAAAAAGTCATGGAATTCATGGTCTTAACTCAAAAAACCCTACAAAATTTAGGATTTTAATCAGGTTTTTCCTGACGCAAAATGAATTATTAAGGAGCATGTACCCTAAATGCAGGTTTTAGGTTATTACATAAAAGGTAAATTCACTACTTAGTCTCAAAAGGGTTTATAATCTGCTTAGTGACCACATTTTATGAAAGTGGTATAGAGGTTTACAAGGAATTGTTGGGGCACAGTGTAATCATCATTACCAGGTAAACGTTCAGCTCATAGTTGGATGTTTCACGAATCTGAACTCTAACTGAAATTCATGAAGCAAACCGTTACTCCCTACCTAACCTAGATAGTAAATTCGGTTTATTTGAAAATTAAGATGCATGAAGGTATTAATCCATACCCGATATAATTTTGCATGAGCAATATATAAAAACATATGCTAAAGTAGTAAAAAGAAAAATATGTCTAAATTCAATTAAACAGGACAACAAAATAAACAAGCAAAGCTCAGTCTAATCAGACAAGTCTCTAATGGAGTCAACATCCTATTGTAACGTGCACGACATGACATGATAGAGTTGCCTCTTCGAATTGAAGAGGTTTTGGGTTTAATCATAAAGTTATGATTATATGGTTTAAAGTTGCCACATAATGTTATAGTTACTAAGAAACCTAACGGTCTGTAAAAGTTTGAGTAAAGGGATTAGTTATGTAAGGGAAAAATACATTATTTCCAGTACACCCTACCTAATGTAAGTTGCATTGTTGATTAATTGTTTTTATAGATCATGTTTCTATTTATTGGTCTCATCTAAGATTCAAGATAGATCTCCTTCCGTGAAGAAGTCTCTATCTTATTGAGTTAAATCCTGACCATTCTAAAACCCAAATTTAGTATCGTATTTATTTTCTATTTTGTATTTTTAATACCGGAGAGTATATTTTACAATGTAATTTTATACTCTCAAAATATTAAAGTCTTATAGCTAAATCCTAACAATCCGAATAAGAAATTAATTGTTGTGGAATTTTTGGTATTTTGACCAAACCCTAATGGATATGGCTGTTACAATATCCATTTTGCATTTTTAAAACATGATAAAAATGTGATTTTTTTATTTTTAGAAAATATGCATGAAAAACCTTTAGGATATGGTTGTTACACAAAAACAAAATATTTTTCTGTTTTTAAAATAAAGCTTTTTTTTTTAGATTTTTGGATTTTTATTTAAAAAAAAAACATTCAAAGAAATATCCGATGTTTTTTATACCAGGTCCATAGTTTACAATGTAAGTCTATAACCCAATAACAAAATTGTTGAAAAGACACGCCCCCTACAAATAATTTTAAAATGGTCATTGAATTTTTTGAGTTTTTGTATTATTTTTTCAGATGGGTTGCTTAGGCCTAAGGCCCAAACCTGGCCCGGTCAAGTCGAGTTGGTCTAACAAAAGGCCCAACAATATTTTCTTTTTTAAAAAAACAACATCAACATCGACTTAATAAGAAGAATTTTAATTTGCTTCAATTTCACCCTTGTTTTAAATCAAATTAAGTCCTCAAAGTTTGACGCCTTTTTCAAATAGATTCTTGGTTGTGAATTTTTTTAATTTAACCCTTAATTGATCCTAAACTTTGATTTTTGTTTTGCATTTTTTTCCTTGATTTCAACCATTTGACTTCATAAAAATTGAATTTGGTACTCTAAAATTACAATCTTCTCGATTAAGCTCAAATTGGGTTCCTAAACTTAATTTTCACTAATTAAGTCCCTAATAAAATTAATTTGACTCATTAAAAGTTAATTAAGCCTTGCATCTAATTAAATCAAATTTTAATTTGGCTCATGATTAAATCAAATTGGCCTATTAAAAATGTAATTAAGTCCCTTGACTTAATTTTTATACAGATTCACTAAATAATCATTTAATTTGACATTAAATCTATATTGTCTCTTCAATCTTGAGCTTAATGGAGTATGATTAGGCTCCCAATTTCATTCAAAACTCCAACTTGATTCTTCTATATATTTAATACCTTTCTCAGTTTATTTTTATAAAGTTGTCAATCTTTTTGTTATTATTATTTTTATTTTTTTGAAAGAAAAGGGTAATTTTAGTGGGGGAAGAATCCAAAAATAGATTATGATAATGACATGGGTTTGTAGGTGGAAAGTCAGCTAAACTTGTTGAAGAAAGGTTAAAGATGGGCTCTTGTTTCTCTTTTGTTCTTGAAGGAACAGGGAAGGAAAATAAAAATGAAAAGGAAAGGTTTTATTGCTATTGATGGTTGGAAATACCGGCTGACAGTGATAAGGTGCAAGCTGGATCGTGAGATGGAGGTTTGCACAATGGAGGGTTTTTTTGTATTTTTTGTTTTTCTAGTGCCCGGTGGCTGGTAGTTGTAAAGATCAGGGCTAAGGTTTTTTTTTTTTTTTTGGTGGGAGAGAGTCTCTTCCTTTATTTCTAGTATTTTTTTTTTTTTTTTTAGATTTCCCTAGCTTCACCTCATTGTATGAGATTTCCTTGATAATTTTATAGGTAAAATATTTTTATATCTTATTATCCAATTATTTGGTGACGAAGCAACTTAAATTCACTTTAATCTCTTACTTTTTTTCCTTGCATCTTTTTCCCCTTGTTCATATATTTTTATTTTTATTTTTCTTAATTTTTTTTGTATTTTCATTTTAGAAAAACAACATCAACATCAACATCGACTTAATAAGAAGAATTAATCAATGGTTTTGAAATGTGTGCATTAATAGCTGAACGCATTATAAATAAATTTTTAAATTTTGAATTCATTTGAAAAGACGATGAAAATGATGCAAATATATCAAGAACATATGTTTCTAATTTTTTTTTAATTTTGAAAATATTTAGAAAAACAAGTTGTCAAAATTTGAGTTATGACAAAGCTGATATAGGAAGAAGAAGAAATGAGGGGGGAGGAGGGGGTCGTTCACTAAGTCATAACTTAAATATTACCGATGAGTTTATAGATAGATTTACCGACGAGTTATTTTATTAGTAATTTCATCTATATAGATGACATATCATTATAATTTTTGGTTTTTTTCTAAATTTTTTCTTTTTTTGTTGTAATTTATTGGGTACTGAGAGAATATTTTTATTGATGTTTATTGGTGGACATAACAGGGAACTATTTTATCGGTAAAGTTCACCGCAACCTATTTTCATAAACTTTTTGTCAGTCTACGCAACTCCTTATTAATACTGCACTTCACAATCTATCAGTTTGAGTCAATAACTAAATTGAACGACCCTTCATCGATGATCTGATTTAGAATGCATAAGCTGATGGCGATATCCAAGTAGCCCTATTTCCAGTTTCTTAGTGAAGTGAAGAACATTGATCCCTTTGGTTTTGCAGATTCATGGCTTAAAGATGAAATAGAATTAAACGAGTAGAGTCAAATAGCATGACATTATTCTACCTAGTGAACACCAAAATCATTAGTCTACTGCTGAATAGCCTCATCAAGGCTTGTTAAAATTAAGTCCATGACCATATAAAAGTTCATTCCATAAACTGTTAAGAAGGCCCGTAAATATCATCATCATCAATTTTATTTTTATTTTTTTGTCAACTTCTAATTATACAGTCTTGAAGCTAAATGGTTGAAATGCCACAATATATATTAAAAATTAAAAAACCAAAAGAGCTCAGCAATCTAATTCAGTGTGATTGCAATATTTTTTTTTTCCTTTTCAAGAAGTTGTATTGATTGAAATTTAAAATTGATAACTTATTATTGTTTTCTTTTTATATAGTTATTAATTTCTTGGGAAGCAAATCCCATCATCGGGTTGGTATTCAGTTTCATGAAAAAAAGATTCAATTTGGTTTTTTTGCAAGGAACTAAAAGTGAGGGGATCAAAATGGAGGGAAAAGAAAATTAGCTTTCCTTTGAGTTTTATGAAAAAAAATGTTAATTCTGGCTCTATTTTTTTCCCTTCAGTCATGGATTATTTTTTCTGCCCTTCAGTCATGGATTATTTTTTCTTTTCAATTGGATCATTCTAATATTGGGTTGATAAGGATTTAAAATTGATAATTTATTTTGGTTTATTTTTTATGTTGCTATATCGATCACAAAAACCTATCTCACCATTTTCCCGGCCTCGATTACACAAATAATAATCCAATTTTATTGTCTAAGAAAGATTAAAAATGAGAGGACTAAAATTATATTAGAGAAATATTTGAAGGTCCTTAAAAAAAAATTGTTAGCACCTCTATGCCTTTTGGTTTTGTCAAAAATCATTTTTGGTCCCTTTATTTTTTAAATTACATGGTTGGGTCAAAAACTTCAATTTTCTTTCATTTAAATCCTTAAGTTTGAGAAAAAAATTAGAGTTATCGCATATAGCGAGGGAGAGACATAGTTAACAAATACTTATTTTTCAACTATGAAACTCATTGTTTTTAGTGTTGATAAGTTTATTTGCTTAGAAAAGTTCCATTTAGATTTTCTTTATTATTTTTCTTGTTGAAAATCGTAAATTAAGCTTCAAAGTTTTATTTTGATTCAAGTTGATTTTTCCAGTTTTAACCAATTAAATGAAGATTTAATACAAAAAATGAGTTTTTTGAGATTTCCAAAGTGTTTTCTACATATTTGGCGTTGAAAAGGAGGTTATAATGGGTTAATTTTACTCTTAAGCAATGGTTGCCCATTTTTAATTGTGAATGAAATCTTTAAGAATAGGCGACGTTCTACCTGTTTTTTTTTAACAAAGTAGTGCCCTTAAAAAGAAAAAATTATAATGGGCCCACATGCATGGGTTGCATAAGGCCCACTCACTTGGGTTTCTATTAGGCCCAATCATGCTAGGCTAACCACGGTAGCGGAACTTCTCTATTTTCATTTGATTTTTTTATTTTATTTATTTTTCTTGCTGATTTTTACTCAATATGATCATTTAAAATTTTATTTGTTTTGAATTGGCCTACATAATTTGTTTTAGTTTGATATTTGTGTATTTATCATGATTTTAAACAAACACTTCGATATTTAATTAGTGCTTAATTTCGTGAATTTCTATTTTTTTGATATAATTAAACAAAAAAAAAGTTTTAGAAATAGCAAAGTTATTAAACCAAATTGATTTCATTACCTTTATATCATTAAATAAAACATAATCTAAAAATATCTTTTAGGGTCCATAACTCCAGTCACGAGTTTGACAAGTTAGGTTGCAAAATACGGGTTAACCCAATATATCACCGTCATAGTACTTTTAAAAAAATAATGTGTTTTTTAGATTTTCGTTATTTTTAGTTCAAATTTTTTTATTGTGGAATAGACAATTTTTTTTTTTCAAAATTTTCTTGATAGACTAGGTATCAATTTAATATATTATTATCTTAATATTATCATAGCCCAATTTTTGACCATTTTATTTTTATTTTTATTATTATTTTATTTACTGAAAAGGATAAAAAAAAATTTATGAAAATAATAATGATGAAAAAACAAGTAAAATGAAATAAATGAAGAATGAATTAAAATTTGGGTTAAGAGCAATATGATTGGAAGTTTTGGAGTTTAATTAAACTTTGGAATTAATTTAATTAAGCTTGGAATTAATTAATCCAATTAAAGGTTTAATTGGAGAATTAATAAATTTTTAAACTTAATTGAGCTTGGAATTAATTTAATTAATCTAATCAAGGGTTTAATTGGAGAATTGATTAAGTTTTGAGACTTAATTAAGCTTGAAATTAATTTAATTCATCCATTCAAGGATTTAATTGGAGAATTGATAAGTTTTGAGACTTAATTAAGCTTGGAATTAATTTAATTAATCCAATCAGGGGCTTAATTGGAGAATTGATAAGTTTTAGACTTAATTGGACTTTGGATTTAATTAAATTAATGAAATCAGGGACTTAATTGAAGAACTATCAAGGTTTGGAGTTTAATTGGGGTCCAAATTGAAAAAATTAAAATCCAAGAACCAATTTGTAAATGGTGTTGAGATGCAGGGGTTCAATTACAATTTACCCAAGGACTGGAATGCAAAAATTCAAAATATCAAGGATCAAAACACAAAACACCAAAACGGTGCCGTTTTTCAGCACTGTTCATCTTCTTCAACGCCTCAGCTGCCCGCCGCCACCATTACTCCTGCAATAACAGTCGATTGATTACCTGGTAACGGTGGGATTCTGTGGCTATAAAGCTAGAGAAAACAAAACCTAAAAAAAGGAAGAAGAAAAAAGACAGAATCGGGGAAAAACTGGGGAGAAAACATGGCAGAATCGAAAGGAAATAAACCACAAACGACAGAAACCAAATCCAGGGGTGGAAGAAAACACAGAACCGAGAGTATAAATCCAGAGACACGGGGAGAAAAAGGCGGGTATAACCGAAAAGCCCCTGGAGAAATACAGAACCGGGGGAAGAATAGAAAAAACTTTCGTTCCTCTATTTCTTCTCAAAGAAACAGAGGAGGCCACGGAGAGACCACGAGCAGCGGAGGAAGAAAGCAGCTAGCCCACCAGTCCTCCATCACGTCTCCGTTTCTCTGCTTCCAGAGAGGAAGTAACACCGGGAATACAACAAGACGCAAGAATAGAAACTGTACAGAGGGGAGCAAGTTTTCTGCCCCTGTTTCTTCTCACAGAAACAGAGGCATTCGTGCCTCACGATCGTGAGGCACGAACGCGTGAAGAAAGGCCATTCTCTGGCTACAGCAGGGGAATCACGAAACCAAGGACATACAGAGAGCAGAGAGAACCCGAAGAAAAACCAGGGGAATGAGACTAGACAGAGAAAGAAAAACAGATACAGAGAGAGAGAGGGGGAGAGAATTCTGAGAGCAGTAGAAAGCAAGAGATAAAGAGAAAGAAGGGGGAGAACGTCGCCCGGTCAGCCCTCTATCACCGTCATCCTCAACTCCCAGTGCAGCGCCAACGTTAGAAGGGAGAGAACGTCGCCCAGCCAGCCCTCCATCACCGTCATCTCATCTTCAAGGCGCCAGGTAAGTTGCTCTTTCCTTCTGTTTATTTTAATTACATGCTGCTCCTGTAGAAAAACTAAAAAATGGCCAGCCGGGTCAAGCCTGTGACCCGGCTAGGCCTGCTGGGTCCGGTCCAGCCCAGCCACATGGGCTGCGCTGGGCCCAGCCCCAAAAATAATAAAAAAATAGAAAAATAAATAGAAAAATAAAAAAAAAACAGAAAAAATAAAAAAATAAAAAATGTGTGTGCATGAATAAAGATAATGTAAATTTATTGGTTTATTCACTGACACCAGAGTCAGGAATAAAAATACCGGTTTAAATTTATATTATTTTTATTCGTTGTATTTTATTTTATTTAGCTAAAAAGATAAAAAAATATGTGCATGATAAAAAATAAATTTATTTTTATTTATTTATTCATTGGTACTAGAGTAGGGAATAAAAAAAATATTGATCTAACTTTTTTCAGCTACGAATTTTTAGCAATGCCAGAGTTGAAATTATTTGAGCTCGAATATTCACTGGCGCCATAGTCAGAAATATTATAAACAAATCATCATAGCATAAACTAATAAACATTTAGCAATTCAAGACAAAACCAGCAATGCAATCTGCCTTAGACAGAAAGTTTAAGGGGTAATAATATCTTCCCTTTTACGTAACCAATCCCGAGCCATAGAATCTCTGTTGACCAGTTAGGGTTTCTAGTGACCATAATACTAGGTGTCGACTCCTCAAACAAGACATTTTCCCCTAAAAGAACAAGATGCTAGAAACCTGTTCTTTTTCCAATAAATCGAGAATATATTTTATGGGCCGCCGCGATGTCGGGTGCGATAAGGTTTGTAATAAGAATAAATCCTTTTAGGATTTTATATAAATTAGTTATATCTGAATTAATATATGTATTAGAAACTACTTATTCAGGAAATAATAACGTGAGGAAAAGTTCATTTACTATCTAGTCAATCATTGTAGGTTCTTAATAATAATAAAAAAAAACTTTAGATTTTAGAATGAAGAAATAAATAGTTAGGTGCCTTGGGCAACTGAATTTTATTGTGCAGAAAAGTATGTTGGACCGGCTGGTGCGTAGAGAGAAGAGACCAACAAACTTTCTTCCGAGGTTTAAATTCAAGACCTGAAATGTAGGGGACAAAAAGATGGGATCATGTAAGAAAGTAGTTAAAACCCTTGACTTTTCTTTGTGTTAAAAACTTAATGGTTCAAGCTCCTAAGAGATTAAGGAGGATGATGCCCAAACAATAAAAATAAAAATAAAAAATCTCTATCACAATAAAATACTCACCTCATCTAAAAAAATTAATTTGAAACAAAAAAATCAAAATTTCTAAAAAGCATGGTCTAGCCACACAAATTAATTTACTCTAAAAGCTATAAATACATTATTTTTTTTTATTTTTTTTAGACCACATAAAAAAACTCAAACTCACCTCATCTGGTCACACTTTCAAATACACACTAAAAGCTACAAACACATGCTTTTTAATTTATTTTTTTTACTTCACCCAAAAACCCAAACTCGCATCACCACACTTCTAAAAACACATTGAAGGTATTCTTGTTTAAAAAATGTATCGCGAGTTGCCCCTTACAAACAAATACTCTCTTAAAATCTTATAGTTACTCTTAACTAATTGGTTATTTTAGATAATAAAATAAAAACAATTATAAACTTGATAAAACCATTAACAATTACAACATAAAATATATTATCCTTAAACAATTTAACACTTATATTCAAAAAAAAATTATTTTCATATGTTAATTCTAATTTATAGTCTCTTTTTATTATTATTAATGTTTCCTTGAATTATTATTATTATTATACCAAATATACTTATAACTTAACTCATATAAATTAATTTTTAAATTTTTATTTTTTAAATTATGATTTAAAATCATAAAATTATTTTTTTTATATCCATGAAGAAGATATTCTTAATCTATCATCCTATTACTAATTACAAAGTTATTGAATAAATGTTATTCACATTCTTTTCAACAAAAATTTTTTAATAATTTTTATCAATGTCGATGGTAGTGACCTGACTCCAATTCTTGTATGGTTGCAGGATGGTGTTGGATAAAGGTTTCCTCATGAAACAAGAAACATAATGATCACATGTAACATAAATAAGTAAAAAAGTCACCATTTAGGTTCATTAGTCCTATGAACCTAATAACTAATCTACTAGAGTTTAGGGAAAATGTTGATTATGTTGAGTTAAAATGAACTCAATAAATGATACCTTAGTAGCATCTTACCTAAAGCCAACTATAGTGCATACATTAATCATAAAAAAATCTCCAGTTACAATGAACATGGGAAAAAAAGAGTGGGGTGAAGCAAAAACAAATATATATGAATCATTTCCTTAGAAAAATGGTGTTCTCATGACTCGATAACACACACAATAAAAATCAACACCTAAGCAAGTAAGATTCAAATTATTAAACACAAATGATGAAATTATTGATTCTTATCACCTTTTTAACACAAAGGAGATATACCAAACCTAATGGAATCGGACACATTCTACTCAAAGTATCATCATCATCGGCCAACCATCCCTTTTGAATCTTTAAATATATATATAGCATACAACACATTATCACATAAGAAATTACATATATGACAATATGATAAAGAAAAATGTTTTTTAAGTGGTCAATCAATAACAAACCGCTAAGGTTAATCAACGCAAGATTTAAAAGGAAAAAATTATCAAATGAACTGTTTATGGGTGAATTGGTCAGAAAACACAAGTTTTTAAAGGATTAGATAAAAATAAACCGTTTTTTGGGTGAACTGATCAAAAAAATAAGGTTTTGAAACTAATTGGTCAAAACAAATCACTCGTGGGTGGACTAATTAAACACAAGATATTTGAAAAAAAAATTAGTTAAAAACAAACCACTCATGGGTGAACCGAGAAGAAAAACATAGGTTTTAAAATCTATTGATCAAAATAAATTGCTTATGCGTAATCCTAAAAAATCGAGTTACAATCTCATCCTCTCAGTTTCATCATGAAACATTGATATAATACTTACCTCTCCTCAAAATTAAATGGCATTTCAAACCCTTGAGTTTGGCGTGTTGCAAACACTTCATTCAACTAGATATTCACAAATACACATACACGTATAATTATTTTTTAATCACAAATACATGTAAGAAAAATAAAATAAAAATAAATTTTGGATGGCCAAGTGAAATTATTGTTTTGCCCTATTCAATATTATGAAATTATGGTTTGGCCCCTAACAGTGCACCTACATTATTCACTCAGCATTTGTGCATCATATGTCACTGTTATTGATGATCCTAATGAGGTTTCGGCATGCCGATCTATTCACTAGGGGGATCTCGATCTTGTTACAGGGAGAAAGATTATCAATTATGAAGACTTAGGTTTTCCCTGCTGTTTCTTAGCTTTTTATATTGTTATCGATGACATTAACAATGGGGTTTGATTGGGCTTTGGTTAAATAGAGGAGGTGTTACTTTTTATGGTGATCTTAAGGAGAATGATGGTCAGATGACATGAAAATAGCAATATGATTTATGGGTAATCTTAGATGAAATTTTTGAACCAAAGGTTGGGATTTAGTGGATTTTTGGAATTGATATTATGATTTGTTTGGGTTTTGATTGGGTATAGGTGAGATGAGATTAGATCCTTGAATCAATTTATGAGGTTCATTGGGTATTTAGATTTAACAACTAGATTTCTTTTCTTTTTATCAATAACCTAGATTCGTTCTTTAAAAAAAAAAAAAACAATAGATTTCTTTTTTAAGGATGATGAAAAAGTAAAAAATGAGAGGGAGGAGTCAAACTATTTGTAAAGCTTTTAACATTTAAAGCTTTCAATCTTTTAAAAGAAACTAACCTCAAATTATGCATTGGCTATTTATAGCTAGTATATCATTTGAGTAATGGGATGTGATTAATCAGATCCCATCGCAAAGCCCAATCACGTAGGCTATAACCATATATATATATATATATATATATATATATATATATATATATATATATTTGTGTGTGTGTGTGTGTGTGTGTTAAAAATCAAGTATTTTCCCACATTAGCATAGTGGGAAAACTTATTTCTTGAACTACCATAGTTGTGAAAAATAATTCTCATTCTAGCACATAAATAGTTGTTGCGCATGTACTAAATACACAACCTATAGGTCGCTTATATAGCAAATATGTGGCCACCCGATTAATTAATTTCAAGACAATTTCCCTTTCTTTTCTTCTCCCTTTACTTCTTTCTATCTTCCACTAGCTCTCAATCCTCCTAGCATTGCTCTCAACTCAAACAACCTGATCTTTCTCCTCCCCATAAAAAAAATCCTTATCTTATCCTCACGAAGGACCTCACCTTTCTCTCTCTTTCAATTGTCAATTCTTTCTCTACCTATCCACCTACAACAACCAACGATCTCTCTAACCATTTTTTGTCACCACCATTACCACACATAAACACATTATTTAACCAATTTGAAGTATATTAACCTTCTCCTCTATTAATTTGCTATTTTACTTGGTTAATTTATGAATTTCTTAGGACATAAATTTTAGGGTTTAAGTTAAGGTTTTTGTTGATTTTGCCTAATTGAAGATTAATTAGATGTAAAATTAGTTAAGTAAGTGTGTATATTATCTTATTATCTTATTATGTTAGTGTTAGGGTTTTAAGGTTTAGTTTATGCTTTTTGTTCATTTTGGATTTTTTTAATGTAACTTGAATAATTTGCTACATTGACAAATTAACTTTATGTTTTGTTGTGATTTTTATATAACATATCTTTTATAGTGGGAATTTTATGTTATTATGGTGGTAAAATCATCAATTATGATAATGATATTATTTATCATGGAGGAAATATCGAGTTATATAGCTTGAGATTAGACAATTCATTTGACAAATTAAAAAATTTAATTTGTTGAGGAATTGGGTGGAATTTGGCAGAATTTGATGTTAATATTACTTGAAGGATGTTAGGTGGGGGTCATCTAAATTGTTATATTGGTGTGCCCATTACTAGTGATATGAGTTTTAATGCAATGATTAGATTGATCACCGCAAACAAGTTGTAAATATTAGAGCTTTACTTAAGTAAAAAAAATCTAAAGTAGGAAACTCTTCGAGTTTGGAGTTAACTTGGGTGTCAAGTCACCGTCAAAAGACCACAAAATCATCATATGTAGCAAGTCCATCTAGGATAGTTAGTGATGCAATAAAGTAATAAGGAAAGCAAAGGGAAATCAGAGGAGTGATTAGGAAGATGATTAGTTCAAGAAATGGTGCATATGGAGCCTTAGTTAGGTATCATAACGACTCCATATTATTATGAAGAATTTGAACTGAGTGATTAGGAAGATGATTGTCATGTTAATGATTTAGTTAAGGAAGATAAGCAAGGTAAGCCAATAAACCAAATAATGAGATCCCATCTTCTTGAATTTTAAGATGTTAATAGGTTTACTTACAAGATAAGCTTTAATTGGGCTTTGGGTCATAGGAATTTAGACTTGAGTATTGAGTCAGGGGTTGAACAAATGTTCTGAACCAAGGCTGATTTAATCAATGCATGTAAGCGGTGACATGTAAAAATTTCACTTCAATATAAAATGTAACATTCAACCACAACTTATATGCAGTTACAATGTAAGCATGAACCATCATGTCAATGGTATTTGAGTGGGGGATATCACAAGAATTCTGATTCATTTGAGATTTCAAAATTGAAAGAGTCCCACACATATTATAATCTAATAGTTATGTAAGCTCACCATCAGATTGACTCTGATTTTGTAACAATGTGATGTTGAACATAGTCAAAGTTGAAATAAGTATTAAAATTGCAACTATTCAAGCAATTATCCATAAAGATTTTTGTATGATATATTGTATAAAAAAGTTTGGTTGGCTAAACAAAAAATATTAGAGAGGTTGGTTGAATTATATAAGGAATCTTTTCTAATGCTTCCTAGGATGTTGTTAGCTTTAAAATAATCAAATCTTGGTATAATTGTTGAGTAGGATCATAAGATGAATGATGGTAATATAGTAGTATTTAAAAGAGAATTCTAGGTATTTAGACCTTCAAATTAGAGGTTTCAATATATTTGTTCACTAATAAGTATTGATGACATTGTTGCAATGTTGCAGTTACACAAATTAATTATCATAGCTTAAATAAACAAGATAGTATAGAGCAAATGAGGGGTTGATCCCATGAGAAAGGTTTAGTTTAAATTTTTATGCTAGACAATATGCAATTTGAGCGCGTTTGAGGTTATCTAAGCTATAACAGAATAAAACAATCAAGCAAAATTAAATAAAACAGAAAACTATTAAGATAATAAACATTGGTTTTAAGTAGACATCCAACTACAAAAATTAGAACTGATCATTGAAATGATAAATCAATTTATATTCTGAATATTTATTTTTTCTTAACATTAGTTAGTTAACCAATCCATAGTATAACTAACCCTAACCATCAAACAACCACAATGTCCGCACTAGTAATTTAATTGAATGACAGATTTAAGAACTATATAAGTTGATTAATCTAGACACATAACTACTGCAATACATGTTTGATTTGATCGAATGTTTTCTCTAAGATTAATAATATAGATTTGCTATGATTATTAAACTTAGTTGCTTCATAAATTTATATACCACAACTCTGGTTTTAATAGCAAACTTATCAATAAATTATTTATAATAATAACTTAGAGTCTGCTCTAGTAATTAAAATAAACAATCATAGAAAATAAGCATAGGAAAACAAACATATGCATCATATAAACTGAAAAAAGAAAAGGTAAAATAAATCTCATAGTTCTTGAAATTCAAAGGTTTTTATGTCCTTGCATGTCTATTGAACAACTAATTAAAAGGAAAGAAAAATACATTATTTCGGGTTTTTGAAGGAAATGGTGGGTTTGTCTTCTCCTTTTAGCTGCCCCTCCTTTCCTTTCTCTCTTTCTTTTTATTTGATAGGAAAGACTAATCCCCCTTTCCTACAAAATAGTCTTTTCCTAAGTAGACAATTTATATTTAAGTATTTCAATAACTATTTTCCTAAAAAAGAAGAAATAGCCTTGCATAAAATCTCAAATCTTTGACTTTGGACTTAGAGGAGCTAAATTGCCAAAATAAAGACTTGGATGTCGGTTTAGATGCTTTGAAAAGTACTTTGGACTTGTTTCTTCACAAAACATGTATGCTGGCAGAATTCATGTGTCATCTTAGAAAACTCATATCTATCTTATATGAGCTTTTTTTCTACTTAAATTTGGTAGGTTGATAGGTCTTCAAGTTACGAATCCAACAAAATTTGCATCTAATGGACTTCTCTAACTCAAAATATTCAAGTCGGAATGGCTGAAGGTCAACACTAGCAAAATGCGAGATTTGTCTTTAAAGGCTGTGATTTCCATGCTCTTTCTCTTTTTATTTTTCCTGTCATATATGTATAGAAAGGTATGGATGTTAGCTTTCTAATTCCATTGGAATCACTTCATTTCGACCTCTAGAGCTCAAGCTTTGCATAAAATATCGATCGGAGGTCAAATCTGTTAATTATCTCCAATTTACTTCTTTTTGAATCTAACATCCAGAAGTGCCTTCAAAACATAAAACAAATAATATCAAGGCATTATATATATAGAACATAAGCAAATTACTAGGTAAATATAGGTAAAACTATCGAATAATATGGTTTCATCAAACACTCACTTATATGGAAAGTAAAAAGCAAAAATCTTGATTGCAGATGCTTATAACACAAATAATATGGCTTTTATGTTGTGTTATGCTTTAGTCGAAGAAGAAATGAATAGTAACAGAACATGTTTTTTAGATTTGATTCTCCAACATGTCACAGGTAGATGTATTGAATTGTGTATAATTTCTGATAGATATGCATAAATTAAGAATGTGATGTCATAAATATGGATCAAGCCAAATGTATATCATCGTTATTGTTCTTGCCATTTTATGAGTAACTTTAATAAAAGATTCAAACGGGTGGCATTGAAAAAACTATTAGATAAGATGTGTCAAAAGCCTTTAAGATTAGGATTTGATACTATGTGTGATAATATGTTTGATAAGAATGATCAAATCAAAGAATGGCTTAAGATTGAACCGAAAGAGAGATGAACACTCTCATATGATGGTGATTATCATTATGGAAATGTGACCATAAATTTGTTAAATATTTTCAACAATGTCTTGAAAAGTGTTTGTGGGTTTCTTATTGAAAAGTCGTAGTGTATTGTGACCTCTACAAGTGTTTACTGAACTTATTGTTGATGCATTAAAATCAAGATCACATGATCCGAGTATATTATCATAGATGGTATTTTTCAAGTTGAAACCCCCTAGTAACTGGTAGTTGAAGAAAGGTTCAATGAACAATTTGATTTAATCATAGAATATGTATATATAGTAAATGACAATTGTATCATCGATCATGTTCACAACTTATTACATGTTGTACACTGCGACATGTTGACTTTGAATAATTTGTTGACCTTTTATTTTCTAACACCAATTACAGAAATTGATATGATTTTTATTTGGAATGCTTACCTAATATTCCATCATGACCTATTATATTGAGCCACTAGTTAAAGGATGTCCAACTAGATGGAGAGTTGAAAAAGGTTGACGTAGATCCACTCGTCTACAAAACGAGATGAATGTCAGAGAGGGGCATACACAAAGAAAATATGGGTTATGCAGTGTAATTAGTCATATTAGAAAAACATGTCAAAGTTGACCATGTAAGTGAAAAAATTTGTTTTAAATTGAGACTTTTATTTCATATCTCTATGTTAAGTTGTTTTCTTTTTTAATCCTTTAACACTGTTTATACTTGTGCATGTTATGGTATGAACTAGGGGAGGTGGATCTACGAACGGATGTCATGGCGTGGGAGAAAATGAGTCCTCATTATTTTCAAGTCTTGATGATTTATTAGTCTTGTGATTGTAGTACATGCACCAATTTAAGGACATTTGGGCTTGACGAGTAAATAGATATTTTTATATAACATCATCATATGATAAATATAAATGTCGTTAATAATTATGTTCATATTTTTTGATGAAAATGACATTGTGGTTTGGTTAAACCTTGTCATCATGCCTCGATGGACCTAGATGACCTTATTTGTCCTTATGTCATCGAGGCTAGATTTTTCAAGATCAGTCACCTAAAAGGCATAAGTATCAATCATGGTTTAATTACAGCATTAGTTGAGCAGTGGAGGTGAGAGACTCTCAAACATTATAATATGTTATCATGTTAGTCAACCTTCCAATAGATGGAATTGTTGTTACAGGCTCAACTTGCGACAAAGATGATTTATGACTTCGTATATTTGGAAGAGTGCCTCCTTTTGAGGGATATAAATGAGATTATATTAGGGTGCTATAGAGATTATATTGCATGATTATGCTAGAGCATATATAATGCACATGTTTGAAGCCATGATCTTCACCGGTTTGACATGAAATGCAATTCCATGTTACTTTCTCCACTATTAGAAAACTTTGTTGTCATCCATAACTATAGTTGAGGCTTGACAATGCTTGCATATCTATACTGCTAGCTTTGCCACATATATATGTCAGATGAGAAACAAATAGGCGGATGTTTATTATTTCTACAAGTATAATTTGGTATTATATTCTATTAAATATAGTTAATATAAATATTTACTAATATTTTTTTATTGTGAATATGAAGTTGTGGTCGTGGGAGTATCTTCACATCAGTCATCCTGATGTTTGGAGAAATTAGACGTTCAACACAGTTACAAGAAGACGACTCTCATTCGAAGATCAGTAATAATTATTATAAACATTATTAAATTTAAATTTCCTATAAAAAATTGACTAATTACATGACCAAAAGATTGATGTCTTCTCCCAAGTGTAGGAGTGTTAAAGTAATAAATAACCAGACAAGACTAGGTCGAACCACAAGGAGATTAATTGTATAAATTATAAATAACAATACACAACAACAACAACAATAATAACAACAACAATAACAATAATAGTAATAGTAATAATAATATTAATAGTAATAATAATAATAATAATAATAATAATACTAGTAGTAGTAGTAGTAGTAGTAGTAATAATAAAGAAGAGGGAGAAGTTGATGAAAATTTTGATACGAAAGATCAATGTGATAATTAAACAATAATAAAAACAAGTGTCAAGGTTAGAGGATCCACTAATGGTATTTCAAACAAGTATAGTATAAACTCTTATTACTCAACTGGAAACCACACACAAAGGAGGTTCCAATCGGATGATTTTTCATTAATAGCTCATTATGAATTGTTAACATGATCATATTAATTATCTTATTTAAGTAACACCAAACTTTTAAATATAGTCAGAAATTCATGATGCTAACTTATGTTAACAACAAATCAAGTTCCTTTCATAGCACACGTGTAGGTAATACCATACGGTTGGGCTATAAGAGTGTCAAGCATTTGTTGTACAAATTGTTATACAACACAAATCTAGATTAATCATTTAACAAGCAAGGTATTAAGAATTAGTAAGATAAAAAGATAAGACATGTTAATATTAAACATTAAGGTCCATATTAAGTTTACAATATACTTATTCTTACACCATTAGTGTAACCTTTTCACCTTGACATAATAAACTTAGCTAAACATAATGAAGAATAGAAACAAAAATAAACAAAACAAGAACATAAATAAGATACAAGTTAACTAAGTAAAGGAAAGGAAATGAAAAGCATAAACAAGATATTAATGAAAGCAAAACTTAATAATTACAAAAAAAAAAAGAGCAAGAACAAGTTCTTGATCTGAACAACCAAGCCCTTAAATGCATGGCAAATGCCTCTTTTTATAGGCTAAAATTTGAAACTATTGATTTGATGACTAATTATTGAGTGGGTGACCAACTCTTGACTTAGTGAAAATCTTGTCTTTTTGTCTGAATAAAATATCATTGCTAGCATTAGAACTGGATCCACCTGTACGTATAAAAGTTATAGGAAATTGTCTTAACTTTCCAGGAAAAAATAATTTAGGTCATTTGGACTTCTAGAACTCGAGATATGGGTTGAACACTGAACAATGTCTAGGCTGCAGGACAAATTCAGACTTCTCCGTTGTTGCTATAATTTTGACTTGAAAACGACCTTTTTAGATCTTGGACTCCACATAAAATTTGTAGGCTTATGTCTTACAAAGTCCTAAAATTTGACATCATTTGGACATCTAGAACTAGAGATATGATCCAATTACCGAACAGTGTTCCAGTTTGGACTGCACCAACATCTCTTTTCAAAGTTTGGCCATCTCTTTGTCCTTTCAATTTCAATACTTAAAATCATCAATCAATCCTTTCATTTATGTGATAAGTTTGCATTTAAGATGAACATTTATCATAAATTAAAGGTATCTTATATTATTAGGTATGTTATTATAAAACATGCTTTAGTGAAGGTGTTATCGATACTTCGAGTGCAAAATGATGATATAAAACCTTGATAAAATGCATATTTTAAGTACTAATCACACTCTCCAACCAGTTTATTACTAGTCCCTAGTAATCAAAGCGTTAAAATAGAAAAACAATTTGCAAATTCCACAAAACAAGGCATTTATCATTTAACTTTCATTAATCTATCCAGAAAAACAAACTCTCATTAAATTCATATATCTACTCAATACCTCTTAAACAATATATTAATAAACCTTCCTTTTGTGCTCAAAATATCAACATATAGTTATGGGGCTTTACTTGGAAGAAAATTTTTTTTTTGTTCTAATGTTTAAGGTTAACTTCTTTGGGTTGAGATTATTATCTTTTTTTTTTTTTTAATAATATATACATATAACTTAAAACACAATGCATCTTTAACCCATGTAACGAGCTTTCAGCTAATGACTCCCAAACTAGTTGGTCTTGGGGCATTAGGTGTCGAGACATCCCTACGAGCTTAGTAACTCGGGTTGTAGATACTGATATGTAGATAGTGCAATGATTGATTCCCTTAAGCTTTTCTTCTCAACCCATGTAACAAGCGTTGGGCCAATAGCTCCCAAGTCAGTTGACTTTAGGGTATTAAGTGTTAAAACACCCCTTCAGGCTTAATTGCTTAGGTTAGGGAGGCTACGAAACCAAACTTATCTACGTTTTTATTATCATTATTTTTTTTTGAAAACATATTATATACTATCACTTTCCCTTAGTTGTTACCTTTAACAAAAGAACATAAAAAATGTAATAATCCAATGTGCAACCCACAATCATATGTTAAAATGTGTGTGTGAAAATGAAGATTTAAGAATACTTGTTAAATGAGCATATGAGCAAAATCAAGTGATAACAATAAAAGAGTTTATAAACCTGAATATTTCAAGAAGTATTCTGATAGACCTTGTTAAGAATGTTTACTAAGATGTGTCTCAAGAATCACTTTAACAAAAGAACTTCTTTTACTCTACCATCCTAGTAATAACAATTTTGCAAATAGTTTATGAAATAGAAAACACAATTTTTTTTTTAATATATCAACTACTACCCTTTCCCCCCAACCAAAATGAGACATTGTCCTCAATGTCTAAAGGTAGAAAGATAGAGTATAGAAGACATCACCTGCAATAGCAAACACTGACAAATCTGAAACATACTTAAACAAATATAATAAATAACAAAACACAATAATAAAACCAAAAGACACAAATTTTTACAAACGCAGGCTCAAATTCAATCTAATCTTTTTACGGCTTTCCTTAATTGACCAATTTATGCGACTCATGGAGGGATTAATTACAAGGATGAAAGATTGTTGCTAGTCATTCAATTGTTTAACAGTAGTAGCAGAGATTATGATTTGTCGTGCCGAAGATGTTAGAAATTCCTGTTTCACAGCATGATCAAGAAAAGACAACAACTTATCATAAAAACCATTAACATTTAACAAACCTATGGGTTTATGGTGAATGTGCAGTTGGGCTCAAGAGAAAATATGAAAAATCTCTTCCAATGTGCCTAGACCACCTGGTAAGGCAATGAAGGCATCAACATGGTTAAACATTGCGTTCAGTCGATTAGATATTGTGGGGGCATGTAATTCCTCTCCAATTGTTTTTCCAATGATGTTTCCTTGTGTTAAAGCTTTGGGGACAACCCCTAAAACTTGACTACCTCCTAAAAATATAGCTATTAATACTCCCCCCATTAACCCAGGCTGCCTCCTCCATACACTAAATGAATCTTTCACTCAGCTAGTACCTGACCAAGATGATTTGCTGATTCTAAAAACTCTTTTTCTTTCCAAGGACTGGATCCACTGAAAACACAAATATTGTTTATGTAATGATTTGAGGAACCTACCATTTCTACACACTTCTATATTTGATGAATGTATTGGTTGAGTAGAAATGACGGGAAGGAAGAGAAGAATTTATGGATAAGAAATGGAAAATGCAATCATACCACCTATATGTAGGCCAGTTGTAGTCTCACTCTCTCTCTCTCTCTCTCTCTATTTATTTATTTTGAAAAAGCATGTGTATATACAGGTAGTTATGATTGTGGCTCACATCTTTCCTTGATTTTACGTCTAAGAACGACTTAAATGTCCTTTTTGGGTTGGGGATAGGCTTCCCATCTAGTTTTCTTAAAAACTGGCAAATAGGGTCTTTTTTAGTTAGATTCCCAAGACTAAGTCGAGCATGTTCTTTATGGAATTGTGGCCATAAATCATGAATTGCACGATGCATATCTCCACTAGGGTGCGTCTCAGGAGTCAATAGAAGATTATCTAAAGACCCCTTACTTAGGTGATTAGTACTTAAAAGTGCATGTTTATCAAGGTTTTATATCATCATTTTACACTTGAAGTATCAATAACTCCTTCACTAAAGCATGTTTTATAATAACAAGTTTGATACTATAAGATACCTTAATTTATGGTAAATGCTCATTTTAAATGCAGGCCTATCACATAAATAAAAGGATTGATTGATGAGTTTAAGTATTGAAAGTGGAAGGACAAAGAGATGGCCAAACTTAGAAAAGAGATGCCGGTGCAGTCCAAACCAGAACATTGCTCGGTAATTGGATCATATCTGGAGCTCTAGATTTCGGATTTAGGTCCACTTTATATGGATGGAAAGGTAAGACAAAAGCCTACAACTTTCATGAGGAGCCCAAGATTTGAAAAGGTCGTTTTGAAGTCCAAATTGAAGGAACAACGAAGAAGTCCGAAGCTGTCCTGCAGCCCAAACACTATTTAGTGTTCAGCCCATATCTTGAGTTCTAGAAGTCCAAATGACCTCATCTTTTTTTTGTTGGAAAGCTGAGACAATTTCCTAGAACATTCTTGAGGATTCTGGGCAAATTATGATGTTAGCAATGACATCTTGATCAGACAAGAAGATAAGGATTGTTATCTAGTCAAGATGTGGCCACCCACTCATCAATTAGTCAACAAATCAATAGTTCCAAATTTTGGCCTATAAAAGGAGGCACTTACCATGTATTGAGGCATCTTGGTTTCCAGATCAAGATCATGCTCTTGCTTTCTCTCTTTGTATTGCTTATGTTTTGCTTTCATTAATATCAAGTTTATGCACTTCATTTCCTTTCCTTTACTTAGTTAACTTCTTTCTCATTTATGTTCTTATCTTGTTCATTTATGTTTCTTTCTTTCATTATGTTTAGCTAAGTTAATTATGTCAAGGTGAAAAGGGTACACTAATGGTGTAAGAATAAGTATAATATAAACTTAATATGGACCTTAACGTTGGATACTAACATGTTTTATATTTGTTATCTTGTTCACTTTTAATACTTTGCTTGTTAAATGGTTAATCTAGATTTATGTTGTATAACACTTGGTACAACAAATACTTGGTACTTTCATAGCCCATACTGTATGGTATAACCGACACCTGAGCTATGAAAGGGACTTGATTTGTTGTTAACATAAGTTATAATCATGAATGCCTGCCAACATTTACAAGTATTAGCTTTATTCGAATAAGATAACTAATGTAATCATGTTAACAATTTATAATATGATTGGAACCTCCTTTATGTGTGGTTTCCAATTGAGTAATAAAACTTTATATTATACTTGTTTGAAGTACCATTAATGGATCCTCTAACCTTGACATTTATTTTTATCGTTGTTTAATCCTTACATCAACTTTACATCTCAAAGCTCTCTTTATTATTACTATTACTATTATTGTTATTATTGTTGTTGTATTGTTATTTATAATTTATACAATTAACCTCTCTGTGGTTCGACCCCGGTCTTGCCGGGTTATTTATTACTTCGACACTCCTGCACTTGGGAGAAGACATCAAGCTTTTGGTCGTGTCAAGTTTTTGGCGCCGTTGCCGGGGAGGTAAATTCTTGTATAAATTATAATATTTATTTCATTTTCTCTTTTCACTTTTCATTTTATTTAACTTTTGTCTCTTTTGTTTTCTTTTGTTTCTTTTTCTTCTCTTCTCCTTTCTTCCTTTTTACACGTGCATGAGAGTTTGGTCACGTACATTAAGTGGTCGACTTTGTAGGGTATCTTCATCATTTTCAGAAAATATGGCCGAAGAAGATAATCAATCGCTTCATAATGAGAATAATGAGAATAACCGTATGAGAACACTTAGAGACCACATGAATCCCACAAGAACAAGTGCACCCTCATGCATAGTTTTCCCTCCTGATGCATCTCATTTTAATTTTAAGCCAGGCATTATTCAACTTTTACCATCTTTTCATGGCTTAGACTTAGAAAATCCATACTTGCATTTAAGGGAATTTGAGGAGGTCTGTAATACCTATAATGACTCAAATTGTAGCATGAACACCATTCGATTAAAGCTTTTTCCTTTTTCATTAAAAGATAAAGCTAAAACATGGCTACAAAATTTGAGACCAGGATCCATTCGTGCTTGGGATGATATGCAACAACAATTTTTAAAGAAGTTTTTTCCATCTCACAGAACAAACTCTTTCAAAAGACAAATCATCACTTTCACTCAAAAACCAGGAGAAACATTTTACCAATGTTGGGATAGGTATCGAGATTTGCTTAATACTTGCCCACATCATGGTTTTGAAACATGGAGATTGGTTTCACATTTTTATGAAGGTTTAACACCTAGAGATAGGCAAATGGTTGAATTAATGTGCAATGGAATTTTCAAAGATAAAGACCCTAATGAAGCAATGGAGTACCTAGACTTGCTAGCTGAAAATGCTCAAAATTGGGACACCACAGGTACTTATGAGGCACCAAGTAAAACACAACCTCATACATCTAGTGGAGGTATGCACAACCTTAGGGAAGATCATGACCTCCAAGCAAAGTTTGCATCTTTAGCTAGAAAAGTCGAAGCACTTGAATTGAAAAAGAGTGGTCAATTAAAATCTGTTCAAGACATTGTGTGTCAAATTTGTGAAACCAAGGAACACTCAACAAATGATTGTCCAACTTTGCCTTCTTTCAAGGAATGCCTCCATGAACAAGCCCATGCTTTAAACAGTTTCCAAAGACCCAACCATAACCCATACTCGCAAACATACAATCCTGGTTGGAGAAATCACCCAAATTTCAGTTGGAAGAGTGATAGCAACAATGCACAAACTTCACAGCCACCGTTTCAAGCACACCATAATTTCCAAAATTCTCATGGATATGCACCTCCTTATGCTCCACCTCCTAGAAGAAATTTTGAGGAAACATTGCATGCATTCATTGAAAAGCAGGAGACAATCAACACTCAACTTGCTCAAAGCATGACCGATTTTAAAGATGCTCTTGCAAAATTAACATCTGCTCTCAGTTTCCAAGAGAAAGGTAAGTTTCCTTCTCAACCACAACAAAATCCAAAGGGGCAATACAATGCAAATGCCAGTAGTTCTGGAAGCCAACACATGGATCAAGTCAAATCAGTCATCACTCTTCGTAGTGGTAAGGTTATTGAAAAACCCATTCTTGAACCTTGTGAGAAAGATGACGAGTCTATCTCTGAGGGTAAGGAAGGGGTTGAACCTGACCATTGCAAAGAGAAGGCTGATTCCCCGCCAGCACTTCCATTTCCTCATGCCATGACCAAACAAAGGAAAGTCAATCACAACTCTGAAATCTTTGAAATTTTCAAACAGGTAAGGATCAATATACCTTTGTTGGATGCTATTAAACAGGTTCCTTCCTATGCTAAATTTTTGAAAGATCTGTGCACTGTGAAGAGAAAACTGAATGTGAAAAAGAAAGCTTTTTTAGCCGAACAAGTAAGTGTCATTCTTCAGAACAATAATGCTTTGAAATATAAAGACCCTGGTTGTCCTACAATTTCTTGCTTTATTGGAGAACATAAAATTGAAAGAGCCTTACTTGATCTTGGAGCTAGTGTGAATTTACTTCCATATTCAGTCTTTCAAAGTCTCAATCTAGGTGAGTTAAAACCAACTTCTGTAACTCTTTTACTCGCCGATAGATCTGTAAAAGTGCCTAGAGGAATAATCGAAGATGTGTTAGTACAAGTCGATAAATTCATTTATCCTGTGGATTTTATTGTCTTGGACACGCAACTTGTTGAAGCATGTAATTCATTTCCTATTATTTTAGGACGTCCGTTTCTTGCAACTTCTAATGCATTGATTAATTGTAGGAATGGACTCATGAAGTTATCTTTTGGAAACATGACATTAGAGATGAATATTTTCAACGTTTGCAAGCAGCCTGGAGATGATAATGATTTACAAGAAGTAGATCATATTGAAGAATTAGTTCATGATCAACTTGAATCTACTTTGAGTAAAATTGAGTTGGATGAATATGAAGATTTGCAAATGATTTATTCTCAGGAAAGAAATCACGGATGAAAAAGGCACCGAAAATATTGATGCCGATCTTTTGTCAAGAGTGACAACAGATTTGATATCTGACATCACACCAATCGATGATTACTTTCCTGAAGAATCCTTACTTTCTCATAGTTCAATGCCTTGGTTTGCTAAAAACATCAATTTTCTTGCAACAGGAGATTTGCCAGCTCACTGGAGTACCGAAGACAAAGGAAAGTTTTTGAACGAAGTGAAGAACTTTACTTAGATGACCCTTACTTATTCAAAAATTGTCCTGATCAAATATTTCAAAAATGCATTCCCGACAATGAGGTAAGTAATGTCATTAAACTTTGTCATTCTGAAGCATGTGGGAGTCAATTCTCATCAAGAGAGACGACTGCAAAAATCTTACAAAAATGGATTTTATTGGCCACCATGTTCAAGGACACACATGCATTCTGCAAAAACTTGTGAAAATTGTCAAAAAGTTGATACTGGTCAAAAAGTTTTGCTTTTATAATTCTCAACTCCATTTATTTCCTGAAAAACTAAGATCAAGATGGAGCGGTCCATTTATTTTGACACATGTGTATCCTTATGGGGCCCTTGATATTGAGAATCCAAAGAATGACAATGTTTTGAAGGTAAATGAACATCGTTTAAAAGCTTACTTTGATGAGTTTCCTAGTGAAAATGAATCCATTGGTTTGAATAATCTTATTGATAAAGGTTGATTATTTTTTTTTCTCACATTTTTTTTTTTGTTGCTTTTTTAGTGTGACTTTTTGTTTTTGCTTAGTCTCTCACCCCGGTCAAATGGCGGATAACGGTACTCCGTGACATAAGTCGGTTCTTTCAGTTTCCCAAATAACTGATATCTGTATATATTTGTACAATTCTTAGCTCTTTTTCCCTTCTTTGAATCTCTTCTCTAATTCTCTTTTGAAAATGGACACCACTCTTGAAAAGTTGAAAAGGTATTTTCCCGCTCTGCCTCAAAATGCGATTAATAAAATTTATCGTGCTAGGTGTGCAAGATTGAGGTTGTTAATGAATCATGGAATTCCTGAAGATATCCGTTGGTTAATTGAAGCAAAGGTTCGATTATCAGGTGAGTCATCCAATTCTTTCATTTCACACATGCCTGGAACAGGTAAAAGCACTTTTGCAAAGAAACGTCGTGCAAAACGACTAAAAGTCTGTCACAGATGTGCCAGATGGACTTGTAATATGACATGTCGTTCTTTAGGAATGGTATCTGTAAACCGTGAAGATAAGATACAATTCATTAAGGATGGCTTGAGTAAGGGGTCTTTAGATAATCTTTTGTTGACCCTTGAGACGCATCCTAGTGGAGATGTGCATCGTGTAATTCATGATTTATGGCCACAATTCCATAAAGAACATGATCGACTTAGTCTTGGGAATCTGACTAAAAAAGACCCTGTTTGCCAGTTTTTAAGAAAACTGGATGGGAAGCCTATCCCCGACCCATAGAGGGCGTTTAAGCCGTTCTTGGACGTAAAACCAAGGGAAGATGTGAGCCACAATCACAACTACCTGTACATACATGCTTTGTCAAAATAAAGTAAAAAGCTTAGATTAGATTTGAGCCTTCATTTGTGAAACCTTGTGTCTTTTGGTTTTATTAATAGCATATTATTTTGTTTTGTTACTTCTTATGTTTGTTTAAGTGTGTTTCAGGTTTGTCATTGTTCGCTGTTTCAGGTGATGTCTTCTATACTCTATCTTTCTACCTTCGAACATTGAGGACAATGTCTCGTTTTGGTTGGGGGGAGAGGGTAGTAGTTTAAAAAAAAAAATAATAATACTAACTTGCTAACTGTTTTTGCTATTATTAAAACCATTTGACAAAAATACTAACTTGCTAACTGTTTTTGCTATTATTAAAACCATTTGACAAAATTGTTATTAGGATGACAGAGTATGGAATCAATTTTATTGACTCTAGAGACGCATCTTAGTAAGTTTCATTACCAAGGTCTATCATAATACTTCTTGAAATATTCAGGTTTACAAACTCTCACATTGTTATCACTTGATTTTGCTCCTATACTCATTTAACAAGTATTATTAAACCTTCATTTTCACACACACACTTTAACATATGATTGTGGGTTGCACATTGGATTATTACATTAATTATGTTCTTTTGTTGAAGGTAACAACTAAGGGAAAAGGATAGTATATAATTTGCAAAGAAAAAAAAAAGAGAAAAAAAAAAAAAGAAAAGAAGATAGTATTGATGATAATAAAACGTGGATAAGTTTGGTTTCGTAGCCTCCCTAACCTAAGCAATTAAGCCGAAGGGGTGTTTTAACACCTAATACCCTAAAGTCAACTGACTTGGGAGCTATTGGCCCAAAGCTTGTTACATGGGTTAAGGAGAAAAGCTTAGGGGAATCAAACATTGCACTATCTACGTATCAGTATCTGCAAACCCGAGTTGTTAAGCTCGTAGGGGTGTCTCAACACCTAATGCCCTAAGACCAACTGGTCTGGGAGTCATTAGCCTAAAACTCGTTACATGGGTTAAAGATACATTGTGTTTTAAGTTGTATGTGTATATAAATAAAAAAAGAAAAAAAAAAAAAAAAAGAAGAAAAAAATCCCAACCCAAGGAAGTTCACTTAAACATTTGAACATAATATTGTTTTCTTCCAACAAAAGCCCCCATCATCTATGTTTTCATTGAGCACACAAAAAGAAGGTTTATTAATATCTTGTTTACGAAGTATGAAGCAGGAATATAAATTTAATGAGAGTTTGTTTATCTGGATAGATTAATGGAAGTTGAATGATGAATGCCTTGCTTTATGATACTTGCAAATTGTTTCTCTATTTTAATGCTTTAGATTACTAGGGACTAGTAATAAGTTGGTTGGGGGGTGTGATTAGTACTTAAAAGTGCATGTTTATCAAGGTTTTATATCATCATTTTTACACTTGAAGTATCAATAACTCCTTCACTAAAGCATGTTTTATTAATAACAAGTTTGATACTATAAGATACCTTAATTTTGGTAAATGCTCATTTTAAATGCAGGCCTTATCACATAAATAAAAGGATTGATTGATGAGTTTAAGTATTGAAAGTGGAAGGACAAAGAGATGGCCAAAAACTTAGAAAAGAGATGCCGGTGCAGTCCAAACCAGAACATTGCTCGGTAATTGGATCATATCTGGAGCTCTAGATTTCGGATTTAGTCCACTTTATATGGATGGAAAGGTAAGACAAAAGCCTACAACTTTCATGAGGAGCCCAAGATTTGAAAAGGTCGTTTTGAAGTCCAAATTGAAGGAACAACGAAGAAGTCCGAAGCTGTCCTGCAGCCCAAACACTATTTAGTGTTCAGCCCATATCTTGAGTTCTAGAAGTCCAAATGACCTCATCTTTTTTTTGTTGGAAAGCTGAGACAATTTCCTAGAACATTCTTGAGGATTCTGGGCAAATTATGATGTTAGCAATGACATCTTGATCAGACAAGAAGATAAGGATTGTTATCTAGTCAAGATGTGGCCACCCACTCATCAATTAGTCAACAAATCAATAGTTCCAAATTTTGGCCTATAAAAGGAGGCACTTACCATGTATTGAGGCATCTTGGTTTCCAGATCAAGATCATGCTCTTGCTTTCTCTCTTTGTATTGCTTATGTTTTGCTTTCATTAATATCAAGTTTATGCACTTCATTTCCTTTCCTTTACTTAGTTAACTTCTTTCTCATTTATGTTCTTATCTTGTTCATTTATGTTTCTTTCTTTCATTATGTTTAGCTAAGTTAATTATGTCAAGGTGAAAAGGGTACACTAATGGTGTAAGAATAAGTATAATATAAACTTAATATGGACCTTAACGTTGGATACTAACATGTTTTATATTTGTTATCTTGTTCACTTTTTAATACTTTGCTTGTTAAATGGTTAATCTAGATTTATGTTGTATAACACTTGTACAACAAATACTTTGGTACTTTCATAGCCCATACTGTATGGTATAACGACACCTGAGCTATGAAAGGGACTTGATTTGTTGTTAACATAAGTTATAATCATGAATGCCTGCCAACATTTACAAGTATTAGCTTTATTCGAATAAGATAACTAATGTAATCATGTTAACAATTTATAATATGATTGGAACCTCCTTTATGTGTGGTTTCCAATTGAGTAATAAAAACTTTATATTATACTTGTTTGAAGTACCATTAATGGATCCTCTAACCTTGACATTTATTTTTATCGTTGTTTAATCCTTACATCAACTTTACATCTCAAAGCTCTCTTTATTATTACTATTACTATTATTGTTATTATTGTTGTTGTATTGTTATTTATAATTTATACAATTAACCTCTCTGTGGTTCGACCCCGGTCTTGCCGGGTTATTTATTACTTCGACACTCCTGCACTTGGGAGAAGACATCAAGCTTTTGGTCGTGTCATTAGGCCATCCTTAATGAATTGTATTTTATCTTCACGGTTTACAGATACCATTCCTAAAGACCGACATGTTGCATTACAAGTCTATCTGGCACATCTGTGACAGACTTTGAGTCATTTTGCATGACGTTTCTTTGCAAAAGTGCTTTTACTTGTTCCAAGCATGTGTGAAATGAAAGAATTGGAGGGCTCACTTGATAATCAGACCTTTGCTTCAATTAGCCAATGGTTATGATTGTGGCTCACATCTTTCCTTGGTTTTACGTCTAAGAACGACTTAAATGTCCTTTTTGGGTTGGGGATAGGCTTCGCATCTAGTTTTCTTAAAAACTGGCAAACAGGGTCTTTTTTAGTTAGATTCCCAAGACTAAGTCGAGCATGTTCTTTATGGAATTGTGGCCATAAATCATGAATTGCACGATGCATATCTCCACTAGGGTGCGTCTCAGGAGTCAATAGAAGATTATCTAAAGACCCCTTACTTAGGCCATCCTTAATGAATTGTATTTTATCTTCACGGTTTACAGATACCATTCCTAAAGACCGACATGTTGCATTACAAGTCTATCTGGCACATCTGTGACAGACTTTGAGTCATTTTGCATGACGTTTCTTTGCAAAAGTGCTTTTACTTGTTCCAAGCATGTGTGAAATGAAAGAATTGGAGGGCTCACTTGATAATCAGACCTTTGCTTTAATTAGCCAATGGTTATGATTGTGGCTCACATCTTTCCTTGGTTTTACGTCTAAGAACGACTTAAATGTCCTTTTTGGGTTGGGGATAGGCTTCCCATCTAGTTTTCTTAAAAACTAGCAAACAGGGTCTTTTTTAGTTAGATTCCCAAGACTAAGTCGAGCATGTTCTTTATGGAATTGTGACCATAAATCATGAATTGCACGATGCATATCTCCATTAGGGTGCGTCTCAGGAGTCAATAGAAGATTATCTAAAGACCCCTTACTTAGGCCATCCTTAATGAATTGTATTTTATCTTCACGGTTTACAGATACCATTCCTAAAGACCGACATGTTGCATTACAAGTCTATCTGGCATATCTGTGACAGACTTTGAGTCATTTTGCACGACGTTTCTTTGCAAAAGTGCTTTTACTTGTTCCAAGCATGTGTGAAATGAAAGAATTGGAGGGCTCACTTGATAATCAGACCTTTGCTTCAATTAGCCAATGAATATCTTCAAAAATTCCATGATTCATTAACAATCTCAATCTTGCACATCTAGCACGGTAAATTTTTGTAATCGCATTCTGAGGCAGAGCGGGAAAATACTTTTTTAATTTTTCAAGAGTGATGTCCATTTTCAAATGAGAATTGGAGGAGAGATTCAAAGAAAGGAGAAAGAGCAAAGAATTGCATAAATATACACATAGATATCAGTTATCATGGGAAACTAAAAGAACCAACTTAAGAGTCACGGAGTACCGTTATCCGCCATTTGATCGAGGTGAGAGACTAGCAAAACAAAAGTTACACAAAAACAATGTGAGAAAAAAGAATCAATCTTTATATACAGGATCACCCAATTCAATAGAGTTATTTTCAACTGAAAAATTATCAAAATAAACTTTCAAATGATGGCCATTTACCTTGAAAACATTGTCATTTTTTGGATTTTCGATATCACAGGCCCCATATGGATACAAGAAAATTAACAATATTAGCAAACCAAGGCATTGTAGAGACAAAAAATAAAGATTCATCAGGAAAGTAGTCATCGATTGGTGTGATGTCAGATCTCGAATCGATTGTCAATCTTGACAAATGATCTGCGACAACATTTTTGGTGCCTTTCTTGTCTTTGATTGTGATATCAAATTCTTAAAGTAACAAAATCCACCGCACCAATCTAGCCTTAGAATCTTTCTTAGAGAGAAGGTATTTCAAAGCTGCATGATCACTAAAAACGACAACAGGTGAGCCAACAAGATAAGATCTGAACTTGTCACATGCAAATACTATTGCAAGTAATTCTTTTTCAGTGGTAGTGTAATTCATTTGAGCACTATTTAAAGTTTTACTTGTATAGTAAATCACATAAGGTTTCTTATCTTTTCTTTGTCCCAAGACAGCACCTACGACATAATCACTAGCGTCACACATTATTTCAAAAGGTAGTGACCAATCAGGAGGTTGAATGACAGGAGCAGAAGTAAGCAAGCTTTTAATTTTAACAAAGGCTTTTTCATATTGTTCAGTCCATTCATAAATATTTTTCTTTGTTAGAAGGTTACATAATGGTTTAGATATTACACTAAAATCTTTGATGAACCTTCTGTAAAAACTAGCATGTCCTAAGAATGATCTAACATATTTAACAGATTTTGGTATTGGTAAGTTGGCAATTAACTCGATTTTAGATTTTTCAACCTCAAATCCTTTCAATGAAACAATATGACCAAGTACAATGCTGTTTGTTACCATAAAGTGATATTTTTCTCAATTCAATACAAGATTCTTCTCTTTACACCTGTTCAAAACCTTTTCCAAGTTAGTTAAACAATCATCAAATGAATCACCAAAAACAGAAAAATCATCCATAAAAATCTCAATGAAATGTTCAATCATATCATTGAATATGCTAAGCATGCATCTTTGAAATGTGGTTGGTGCATTACATAATCCAAAAGGCATTCTTTGATATGCAAAAGTACCAAATAAACATGTGAAAGTAGTATTATCTTGATCTTCCAATGCAATTTCAATTTGGTTATAACCTGAATAACCATCTAGAAAATAATAAAATTTATGACTTGCAACTTTTTCTAGGATTTGATCCATGAAATGTAAAGGAAAATGATCTTTTCTAGTCATTGAATTAAGTTTCCTATAGTCAATGCACATGCGCCAACTAGTAATAGTCCTAGTTGGAATTAACTCATTTTTCTCATTTGTTATCACAGTGACTCCAGACTTTTTGGGTACAACTTGGGTAGGACTTACCCATTTGCTGTAAAAATAGAATAAATGATTCTATTATCTAGAAGCTTAATGACTTTATTTTTCACTACTTCTTTCATAATAGGATTAAGTCTTCGTTGTATTTCTCTAGATGGTTTAGCATTTTCTTCCAAATAAATCATGTGTGTGCAAATCAAAGGACTAATTCCTTTTATGTCAACTATGGTCCATCCTAATGCATTTTTGTGCATTTTTAGAGTTTGTAATAACTTACCTTCTTGATGTGCATTAAGTTTGAAAGTTATTATTACCGGAAAAGTTTCATTTTCTCCCAAAAATGAGTATTTGAGATTGAATGGTAATGGATTCAAATCAGGTTTTGGTGGTTGAACACTTGAAGGTATAGACTCAATTGATTGTGGTGGCAATTCTTCAATTTGTGGTCTCCAATTACATGTCTTTGCTTCTTCCTGAAAATAAACCATTTGCAACTCGTCATGTTCATCAATCTCAATTTCATTAGAAGTGGTTTGAAATTGATAATGAACTAATTTTTCAATAAAGTCCATTTCTTGTAAATCATTATCATCTCTAGGTTACTTGCAAATGTTGAAAATATTCATCTCCAATGTCATATTTCCAAATGATAGCTTCATCAATCCATTTCTACAATTAATCAATACATTAGAGGTTGCAAGAAATGGACGTCGTAAAATAACAGGAATTGAATTACATAATTCAACGGGTTGTGTATCCAAGGCAACAAAATCTACAAGGTAAATGAATTTATCAACTTGTACTAACACATTCTCAACTATTCCTCTAGGCACTTTTACAGATCTATCAGCAAGTAAAAGAGTTACAAAAGTTGTTTTCAGCTCACCTAGATTAAGACTTTGAAAAACCGAATATGGAAGTAAATTCACACTAGCTCCAAGATCAATTAAAGCTCTTTCAATTTTATGTTCTCCAATAAAGCAAGAAATTATAGGACAACTAGGGTCTTTATATATCAAAGCATTATGAAGAATAACACTTACTTGCTCAGCTAAAAATGCTTTCTTTTTCACATTCAGTTTTCTCTTCACAATACACAGATCTTTCAAAAATTTAGCATAGGAAGGTACCTGTTTAATAGCATCCAACAAAGGTATATTGATCCTTACCTGTTTGAAAGTTTCAAGGATTTCAGAATTATGATTGACTTTCCTTTGTTTGGTCATGGCATGAGGAAATGGAAGTGTTGGTGGAGAATCAATCTTTTCTTTACAATGTTCATATTCAACCCCTTCCTTACCCTCAGAGATTGACTCATCATCTTTCTCACAAGGTTTAAGAGTGGGTTTTTCAATAACCTTACCACTGCGAAGAGTGATGACTGATTTGACTTGATCCATGTGTTGACTTCCAACTACTAGCATTTGCATTGTATTGCCCCTTTGGATTTTGTTGTGGTTAAGATGAAAACTTACCTTTCTTTTAAAAACTGAGAGCAGATGTGAATTTTGCAAGAGCATCTTTAAAATTTGTCATGCTTTGAGCAAGTTGAGTGTTTATTGTCTCTAGCTTTTCAATGAATGCATGCAATGTTTCCTCAAGATTTCTTCTAGGAGGTGGAGCATAAGGAGGTGCATATCGATGAGATTTTGGAAATTACAGTGTGCTTGAAATGGTGGCTGCGAAGTTTGTGCATTATTGTTATCACTCTTCCAACTGAAATTTAGGTGATTTCTCCAACCAGGATTGTATGTTTGCGAGTATGGGTTATGATTTGGCATTTGGAAACTCTTTAAAGCATGGGCTTGTTTATGGAGGCATTCCTTGAAAGAAGGCAAAGTTGGACAATCATTGGTTGCATGTTCATTTGTTTCACAGATTTGACACACAATGTCTTAAACAGATTTTAATTAACCACTCCTTTTCAATTCTAGTGCCTCGACTTTTCTAGCTAAAGATGCAAACTTGGATTGAAGGTCATGATCTTCCCTAAGGTTATACATACCTCCACTAGATGTATGAGGTTAGGTTTTACTTGGTGCCTCATAAGTGTCCGTAGTGTCCCAATTTTGCATATTTTCAGCTAGCAAGTCTAAGTACTCCATTGCTTCATTAGGGTCTTTATCTTCAAAAGTTCCATTGCACATCAATTCAACCATTTGTCTATCTTTAGGTGTTAACCCTTCATAAAATTGTGAAACTAATCTCCATGTTTCAAAACCATGATGAGGGTAAGTATTAAGAAAGTCTCGATACCTATCACAACATTAGTATAATATTTCACCTGGTTTTTGAGTGAAAGTGGTGATTTGTCTTTTGAAAGAGTTGGTTCTGTGAGATGGAAAAAACTTCTTTAAAAATTGTTGTTGCATTTCATCCCAAGCACGAATGGATCCTGACCTAAGATTTTGTAGCCATGTTTTAACTTTATCTTTTAATGAAAAAGGAAAAAGCTTTAATATAATTGTACTCATGCTACAATTTAAGTCATTATAGGTGTTGCAAACTTCTTCAAATTCTTTTAAATGTAAGTGTGGATTTTCTATATCTAAGCCATGAAAAGAAGGTAAAAGTTGAATAATGCCTAGCTTAAAATTAAAATGAGATGCATCAGGAGGAAAAACTATGCATGAGGGTCCACTTGTCCTTGTGGGATTCATGTGGTCTCTAAGTGTTCTAACACGGTTATTCTCATTATAAAGTGACTGGTTATCTTCTTCGGGCATATTTTCTGAAAATGATGAGAATACCCTACAAAGTCTACCATGAATTAAAGGTATCTTATATTATTAGGTATGTTATTATAAAACATGCTTTAATTAAGGAGTTATTAATACTTCAAGTGCAAAATGATAATATAAAACCTTGATAAAATGCACTTTTAAGTACTAATCATCTAACTTAACTGTCTTGAATATGTTAGTTGGGTTGGGGAGAGGTTTATGTGTTTTACACAAAATCCTACTCATTTCAACAAGTTCTATCAAGACGAGTTGGATTCACATGAGCCTCATTAGGTATGTATGAAATCAATTATTCATTTTCTTATTAACTTTGTTTCTTGGTGTGAAAGTTTTTAATATATATGTTTTATGGTTTTATAGGTGATAAACACCATACAATAGCGATTTGATTGTAATATCATCTTCATTATACATGAAGGAAAGTGATTTATGGCTATCAGTGGTTCCTATACATTGTTTTGCTATAGTTAAGGTGCATTGCCCTGATTGGATAATACATCAATTTGGATTGTATCAACATACCTGATAATGTTGACACACTTGATGACCTACATGCTGTTAATCATCGAGGTAAAAAGGAAGATAATTGGTCGGTGGTTCATGCATAATATATTAATTTATGGCATGTAAGAAGAGATTGCATATTTACTCAGATGTATCCGCCTATTGAATTAAATCTCTACATGTCTTAGTACATGAACATAACAAGGCGATTCATAACTCCATCATAGGAGCGTGTTACGAGACATCCATGTGACACTCTATATCAGTCAACATGTAATTTAAATAATTATGAGTCTTGTACACCAAGATATAATAGATTGGTATATATGGACTAGTTTTATTAACATGTAATAATTTTTTAGTATTTATATCTTAAAAATGATAAATTGATGTCTTCTAATATATTAGATAAATTTTTTAATACACGAGGGTTGGGGAGCTGTTACTACAATACGTGATGCTATCAATACTTTCAATATTTGGTTCTCGTCATGCCATTGTTCACTTGATGAGGTTGGGGAGGCTCAACGTTTGGACAATGCAATAGAAAAAAATTACCGTATTTATCATGCACGACAATGACATGATAGTTGTTCGATGGTGGAGGCTCATCAACAAGTTAATTTATTAGATGTTTAACTATGCAATTTAATTAATTTATAATTGAATTGATATTTTTTATTTTAATGAATTATATTTGTGTTGAGATTAATTTTTTTTACCTATAAATTTACCTACCATGAAAACTAGGTGATTTTATTGGTTGTTGGCTATTGTTGTTCTTTTTGTGATTTTATGAAATGTTGGCTTGAAATATTGTTATTGTTTTTAGACAATGAAATTGGGTTTTTGTTGGGCAGGGAGCTGAAACGGTTGAGACTGAGAGTGAATGGTATTTTAATAGGTGACGTATGTACTAAATGTGTGACCTAGGTGGCACATTTAGTACATGCATAACCATTGTTTGTGTACTAGAGTGAGAATTATTTTTTCTATTGTGCTAGTTTGGAAAATAAATTTTTCCACTATGCTAATATAGGAAAAATAATCATTAAAATTCAATATAAGAAACCATTTTGACCATTGAAAAACCAATTTTGATTGTCGAAGAATTTTTTTTATTATAAAAAATGCTTTAATGAATTTGAATCCTATTTTTTTATATAAGTTTTAACATTTTGATTGCAAAATGATAATTTTATTCAATTTTAACTATAAAATAACATTTGATCTTGGTAAATCAATTTTAACTAACTTTGATGTGATGATAACAATAAAATAATGGTGTTGGCCAATTTTGACCATATAATAACAAATTTGACCTTGATAAATCAATTTTGATGCGATGAACTTGATTTTGATCATAAAATTAAGGTTTTAGCTATTGTTTATGAGAAGCTGGTTTTTTTAATGTGATAGCTTAATTTTTCTTTTAAAATCCTTTTTTTTTAGGGATATTGTTTTTAATTTCCTTTTTAGCTATGATGCCAAAATGAATTATAACAATCACCATAAAAAAAGGGTTTTCATATTTATCATTACATTTGAGTGAAAAAGAAAAAAAAAAAAAAAGGAAAAGCACAACATATATACAGAAAGTTTTAGGATTAATTACAATATAGTTTGATCATGCTAGCTTTTGTTTGATACTTAATCTCAGAGAAAAAAAATCATTTGGTTAAGTATATTATTTCTATTTTTTATGTTGAGTCCCATATATAATTACATTTAAAATCTTGATTTTATAAAAGTAAACAATAACATGTTTTTTATTCATGAAAACCTACTATTTATTTATTTTATATGCAAAAATCTATCCTACAATAGTTTTAACTACCTATATATATATATTTGTTTTTTTTTATAACCATAACTAACAATATTTTTTTAAATCCATTTATTTTAAATCATAGTGACAATAGCACCGCTCCTCGCAAACAAACTTTCCAAACATTAGGTATAAATACTAACGAAACAGTAGCTTAAAATCAACTTTCAACTATAAAGCTTCTTCAATTAGAATGCAAAATAAAATAAAATAAAAATAAAACAACAGTTACTACTACTAATACCCATCTTCATTTATTTTCTTAAATATTTTCACCTCCTTTTCTACTTACATTTCTCTCAAAATCGTTCATTTTTCAAGATAGCCATCACATTCCCTTCTCAATTAAAACACTCTCTTCTTTGTTTTGCTTTGCAGAATTATTTTTAGTACCTTTTCTTTATTTTTTTTCTCAATTAATGATTTTTTTGCTTCCATGTCAATTTTCAATTTCTGCTACCGTATTGTCCCCTGCCTCGCCGATCCAGGTGACTTTCTGCTAGAAAATCAGAAATGAAATAATGGGTTTCTTTTGTTTTTGTAATTAATGTTGTTGTTTTGTTGGTGTAGCAAGGAGATCTTCATTGGGGTTGAAAGCAGCATTAGTGGTGTTGCATATTGTATATGCAGGGACTCTCTTTCTTTTTTATAGTGATTTGATAGAGAAAACCAAAGAAGAGCCATGGTATGTTGTTTCTTTTTTTCTTTTCTGGTTGGTTGATGAAAGTTTGGAAATTTGAGAGTAATTATTTGAGTTATTGAGTGAAAGTATTTTACTCTTTGGTTTTGATTGGTTGAAGTTGGAGTGGAACTTAAAATGCCTTTATTGAATTATTGAAATATAGCTGAAGACGCCTTGTGATTGGTTAGTTATGATCATATTGGTGATGTTGGAATGGTTAGTTATGATCATATTGGTGATGTTGGAATTGGAATTTGATTGATTGAATGAGTTTGATTAATTGAGTTGTTGAATTAAAATGAGTTAATTAATTTTAGTCAATAACTTAAGGCGTGGTAGGAATGGCTGATTACTGTTTCATCCCGATAATTTGCAAGTCTGAACAAAATAATGAAAATATAAAATGGGCTGTGAAGTGTTAAGGGGAAATGCCTTTTTTTCTTTTGACAATAAGAGTAAGTTTAGGAGTCTTATGATTCTTAATTATTCTCTGTGGATGTGTTGACAAACCTTTGATGTTTATTTATGTTATCAATTATTATAGTAATCAAGGGTGTTTTTTATGGTTACTTTGTGATTCGAATCTTAGGTAAAAATTATGGTAAGTAGAGTGCATAATTATGTGATTGTTAGCGGACATTATGGAATCTATGCGAGGAGGGTGTTACTAGTGTTTTTTAAAACATTTTAAAATTCTGTTGTATGGTTTTTTATTTTTGCTTTTAACTTGAGTGTGCAGTATACCATAACGTTCAAGAATTTAGTCGCAACTTTTTTCCTTCATTCAGGTACACTGCAATATATCTGTTGCTGTTTGTTGCAGCATTGATTCAATACTTTGTTACATCATGTTCTTCTCCCGGGTAAATTTTGTTGCAGTTGTAATGCCTCTTGATGAATCTGCATTGTGGTTACAACACATAATTTCTGTAATATAAATTTCTTTGATTGATTTCACTACTTGCCTAATATTATTTCTTCCTCCTGTTTTCTAATCTTGCCCATTTTATAACAATTTCAGCTATGTCCTTGATGCAATGAGGGATCTGAATGAGAAAAATTCATTATATAGAAGGTCATCAATGTTGTCAAAGTAAGAACTAAACTTGAACTTTCTTTTAAGAGGTCACATTGCAAATAACACAGATTAAAATAAACTGGAGCTCAGTTGCATTTAAGTCAATCTCACTAACTATCAATTGTTATAATGTTTAAGAAAAGACAGCCTGCTTCAAGCAAAAGTGGAAGCTTTGTTATCACTGTGGAAGGAAGTCAGTATGAAAGAAATATTACAGGAAGTAATGTTACATCTTGGACAAAGCTAGTTCTGGACATGTATCCCCCTGGAACATCTATTAGGTATGCAATGCTGGGTACACTCAGGAATCCCTTCCTTTGCCCTGTTGGTCTTTTATGTGACAAGTTGATGGGCTGTCTAGTTTATGATAATAGGATTGTTATTGACTTGACCAAAAGCAATCATCGTGTTTTCTTGCATTTGGTGAATGAAAAGTCAATGGTGACTATAAGAGACAGCTATACAACTCCTAAAATGTACTTGTAGTTTGCTCAAAAGGTGTCAATGCCTTGACTAAGCCTTAATTGCACCCAGAGTCTTGAAATTAGAATATGATGTGTTGGAAAAGGTCTGGACCATGAGGTCTTGAAAAGGAAAGATGATAAAGTTTGCATGGTCCCTGAATTTCATTTGTTTTCTTACATTTGATAATGTGATGTTCAACAAAATCATAGCAGAGGTATAAATCAGGAAATTGAATAGATAGTGATGTCACTGAGATCATTTCTTTATAATTTCATGCAATAATTACAAAGGGGGAAAGAAAATGCAGCTATTCTATATCTTTAAAAAAACTAGCAATCTGCAACTAACCGCTTTGCCTTGGTCTTTGCAGAACTTTGACATGTATATATTGTAATGTTGAACAGGTATTTGTTATCTCATGTTTACGTCCTAGTTTGTGTGTACACCTGGTTGCATCAATATAAATCTCATTCCAACTCTAGAATGCTTACATCTACAACTACCTGCTTCCATATTGTTATGTTTGTTGTATAAGAAAGAAGGTTGTCTTGTTTAGGGGAGTATAGCATCTAAAAGTGCCCAAATGAATTTTCTTCCCAAGTTATTACTCATGGAGGCATTTACTGAATTGTGAGCTCATTGAAAAGTTCTGGATGGAGAATTTGGTCATTGTACCCCTCCACATTTTTTCCCTGAATTGATTGGTTTCCGAGACTTGAACATACACCCTTATGATTGCAAGCCCAAGACTTGCTGTCATGTTCCCACAAGCATGGAATTATGACATAAATTACTGTTTTTTTCTCAATACATGATAGAGCAGATTAAGTGTTCATCTCATCAATCTACTAATAAATTTGCAGGAAAATTGTCAGAGATCATGAGAAGTACTTACCCATCACTAACCTTTCAAAATTCACTGGAACTCCTCCATGGTCAACTTTTCCTTCTTTTGCAATGAATGAAAAATACACATACACACATACAAAGATTGCAGGAAATTTGTGCATAAAAAGTCACTACGCACATAAAAAGTAACCACACACATACACATACACATACACATACAAAGATTGCAGGAAATTTGTGCATAAAAAGTAACTACGCACACATGCTGGTTGCAATAATTTTGATAGAAAACATTAGGTTGCAGAGTAACGATCTGGCTTCTAATTGGCGCTGCTTTAAACCTCTGAGAAACTTCACCATTTTCCAGACTTGCTGCTTTTCCTGCTCCTACAATCTCATTTTTAATGATGGTGGCATTTTAATAGTCTTTTGATTGCATACATTACCAAGTACTGGTGAAGTTGTGTTGATTATACAACATGCTTTCTGGCTTTGTTTTTTATAATGAATTCTATTTCACCCTTAATTAATATTTGGTTGTTATTTATTTTTCTTTGCCATAATTGCAGCCTCCACGAGCAAAGCATTGCCATGATTGTGACAAATGTGTTCTTCAGTTTGACCATCATTGTGTTTGGCTTGGGACGTGCATTGGCCGGGGAAATCATTGTCGATTTTGGTGAGTTTTTTATCCTTCTAAAGTTCTCTATGCCAAAATTGTGATGGATGACTTGTAAACAAAATGTTGGCTTACTTCAAATTCCATTAGGATGGTTGTATGGTCATCATAAACTTAAGCTGCAGCTGTTTATGATTGATTTTTTCCTTCTCTTCAGTATTGATTGAGTTCAATATCTATCATTTTGTTATAATTTTCCCATTTTCATTGTCATTTTGCATTCAGATAATCAGATTTCTGATTTCACATGCATTGGATAAAATGATTTACAACATGGAATTTTGTTTGCTGCAAATTTAGTTGCAGCGGACCAGATCATATGGATTGAAGTTATTGGTTGGTGTTCCCAACATTGCATGTCGGCTATATGGTTTACTGGTCATGACACCTATCAGTTGAAACATGTAGGATTTGCCTCATACTCTTAATGTACTTCTGTTAATTTTGTGTTTTTCTTAGGTGGTACATTTTTGAAGAAACAGTGCTATGCCTTTGGACTGGCATCTTGTACATCACGTGCTTGAAGGCTAACATCTCAAGAGTTTGGTACAGTTTCTTTTTGAAGTCCTTTCTGTTTTTCTCTGAAGCTTCTGTTGTTCTTGTTGAAACACTCTGATTCCTTGCTAAAATCATTACCTTCAAAGAAAGGAGAAAAGGCAATGATTAGTCATCAAGTTTATTATCTTGCTGGTGCCAGTGGTTTTGATGAAGAAATTTTAAGTTAGCTACACATGGATCAATTTTTAGTTCTCCTGCATCTTTAAATTTGATCCTAAATTATGTTGTTTCTGTCAGGTGGAAGGATGCAATTATGATCCTGCTATTGGTTACTTTGTCAATTGCCTTGATTTTTCTCCTGCTGCTCCTCATTTTCCATAGGCAAGTGTTTTCATTCACTCAATACTTTTTTTCCCGCATGATACATGGTTTCAGACGCAGCTCCTTTCACTTTTATGCTAGCCATAAAAGCCATAGAGTATTGACACATAGCTAGAATATGCCATTTGTTGTTTTCGGTGCTTCTAGGGAGCTGACTTAGTTATCCTTATGTCATCTTGGTTCTATAGTTCTCTAATGCTATCATTTGTATGGAATGGGCATGTTTTGATCTGAAAAGTAGGAGCATGGAATTAAGTTTTCCATTTTAAGAATGAATCTGAATTCGACTTGACAAGGACCATTAGAATGGCTAGGTCCCAAATATGATTAGTTGATGTTAGGAGTGTTTAAAAAAACCGACCAACCAATTAAACTGTAAAAACAAAAAAAAAAAAAATTGAAAACACCAAACTGAGAGAAAAAACTGCTCCAACTGATTTAAAAATCATAAACTCACTAGGGCCGGTTCAGTTTCAGTTTTAGAAATTGAAACCGGGTAACCAGACCGGACCCAATATAACCTTAAACCCGCTAAAAAAAAAGAGGTATAAATAGAAAACTAACCTAGCCTAAGTTAGCTAACCCTAAAAATTTCCCCTTTCTCAGTGAAAACAGCCGCTAGTTGTTCCATCTCTCCCGTTTCCATCTCTCTCTCAATCTTTTTTATTATCTCCCCTGAGAGGTTGTTATAGATTGCCTCCTCTTCCATTCCCCCCCTCTCGTTGTCGCCCTCTTGATACAGCAATTGGATACAGACTTACAGTAGCTGCACATCCCCACATCTCATTATGCCATCTCCCTCTGCCTTCTCTTTCTTGTTCTTTTTTTCATTGAAGACCCACTATTATCTATATAATTAGTTTGTGTGGTATTGATTTGGTAGAAGCAAATCCATTGGCTTCATTGCATGTTACTGGTTTTCCATTTCCACTGCTGGTTTTGTTGTTTTCCTTTTTTCTTTATGGATTCTTGGCTTTGTCCTTAGTCACTTGTTTATGCATTTACAGAGAAGACCAGATCTTTTCTGGACAAAAGGAAAATGGTTGCTTATTTATTTCATAGATGATTTTCCGGTTTCAATCCAAAAAAACAACTTTGACCGAACCGAACCAAAACGAACCGGTTCGGTTCGGGTCATTTTCTTATGAAATTTCATATTCCGGTTCAGTTGGAATTTTGGGCCCTAACTGAACCGAACTGGACCGTGAATACTTCTAGTTAACACATTGTGTTTCTTACAACAGTGCTTGTCCAGTTTGCTAATACCGACCAGGAAACAATCCATTGTTTACTAGGTTCTGGAGGCAGGAAAAGAAAATCTTTCCTTGGCCTTGGTAACAATTCCCCTTTGGTTTCTTCGTGCTGATGGCTTTTCTATGTATGTTAATGGGTGGAAATAGATCAAGAATAGTTACTCATGCTGTAATGATCATGCAAATGCTGACAAGGAATTGGAAATGATACCTGGTTACAGTTTGCCAGTACAAAAAGGAACTACAAGCAGATTAGGGCTTTTATGTGTGCACTTGTTTTTTACTACTAAAGTTTCCATGACTATTGTTAAAAACCACTTCCTTTCATCCCAAAAATCAGATGCATATCATAAAAAAATGTCTACATGCATGAAATACGTCTGGCCTGCTTTAGCAGGATTATACTAATTTAATGGGTTTTGATGCAGCTATCTTATTCTGACATATCAAACTACCTATGAACTCGTAAGACGTAGACGCATTCCATATCTAAGGTTTGCTAGCAGTCCTGTAATCTTCTTTTATTTTACATCATTCATTTAGAGTTGGATTTCTGTTTAATGACCAATGACATCTATCAAAATCAAACCATATGCTGGGTTCATTATCACTGTTGCATTATTTGGTGCCAGCGTTCTGGTGGATGTTGTTGCTATGGGCACCATATTTTACTAGCAAAAGCAAATATTATTTGACCATTATTTATATTCTGATTTCTTTGTCCTCAAACTTTCATTGATCTGCAGAGGAATTCCTGAACGAGTGTATCCATTCAGTAAAGGAGTCTGCAGAAATTTATATGACTTTTGTTTTGCTCGAAGCAGCATATATAGTTTGGAAAGATTACCCACAGCAATGGAACTTGAAGAAAAGTCAAGGCCTTACACATGCTTAGATTTTTTGACCGGCCGTTGTTGCTGAGGTTGTAAGGGCATATTGTAACATTAATTACAACAACTTCTACCCCCAAATTTGTTCTCTGATATCCATGTGAATGTGTGTGCCTGTGCATCCAGTTGTTTTAGCTACAGGATATGGCAGTGCAGGTGGTTAAGTTGGAGCTTGTTGTGGGCTTTTAGATTTTTGTAGTCAGTAGAAACTGGTTCTGTTGTTTTTTCTGCTTGGAAAATTTCAGAATGTTTTGTATACGGATCTTTCATGCCCAGATTTATCTTTTTGCGAATTCAAATTGCAAGTAAAATAATAATAATAATTAGGATTCCAAGTGGGAGACTGGAAGCTTAGTGCTCATTTGAGAATCATTAATTTGGTTGTCACCGTGATTTTTTTTTTTTTTTAATCCTTTTCAATTATTTTGCTATGGAACTGAGATTTTGACACTGAGTTTTAACTATATGGAACTATAACATATACCAGAATTTCAGGATGAGATTTTTAACTCTCAAACCCCATTTTAAAAACATTTTTCACCCATTGTTCACTCGTAATAATGATTTTGCCTCTGCACCAAAAAAATTAACAATTTTTTTTTAATGGCATTAAAGTCATTTCACAGGCCCATTAGTTATAACAAAATTAACTAGGAATAAATAATCTTTTTTCATTTTAATTATACAATGAAACAACCAAAATATCATTGAAAAGAAAAAAAATTTAAAACTAGTGTTAAAGAACATTTTTTTTATTCACAAATGTTTTTTTTATTATTATTATAATGCCAACTGAGAGAAGATTTGGTATTTGATATATAAAAAAAAAATTAAAGGTAGTGAAAGGATCAAAATACCCGTAAAAAAAAAATTTAAAATTAGTATTAAAGGGTTTTTTTTCATCTTTTCATAATTTTTTTTTTTTTTATCATTATCAAGTTTGCTTACGATTACTTGGTATTTGAACATATATATATATAAAAGAAAAGACAAATGTAGCACACTTTCCCATGCATGGGAGGCACCCACACCCTTCAGGCGGGGTGTGTGGTGCCTCTCGACATCCATAAATTCTATTCCACCATGTGGTAGGATATGTTGTTGTATTCTCTTCTAAGTGGAGCGACATGAGTAGGTGGTAGTGGCCTAGTTTGTAGCCATTGGACCTTTCTTTCTTTATGGTTTTTTTTTATTCCCTTTTAATTTTATCTCTCTTTCTCTAAGAATTATTGTTTGATCCTTTTTGTTATTAGTATTTCAACTTCAGTCCTTACTCTTTTGATTTCTAATTTTTGTTCTTGACTTTTTTTATAAAAGTTTTATTCATTATCAATTTCTTCCTTCCATCCTAATTTGCTATATATAATTTTTTTCAATTCAGTCCTAATTCTTTTGATTATTTTTTAGGTTTTTTGTTGAATTGATTTTTCTTTTCAATTTCACATTTCAATAAAAAATAAATTTTATTTTGATCCTCGTTCTTTTAATTGTTATTTTTTGTTTTGATATCTTTTTCTAATTTGATCTTTCAACATTTAATTGGTTGAGAATTGAGCTTCATGGTTTTTTTAGATATGGTGTTTTCAGTCTAATACCTTGGGTCATGAGTTTGAAAATTTATCATGAGTTGACATTGTTTGTTTTTTTTTTATTATTTTATTTTCTTTTCAGCTTTGTGATTTTTTATATCTTTTTTTTTCCTACTAGATTATCCCAATATCATGAGGCCACGAGTTTGTTGAATTAACTCGAGTTGATTTGCCTCTTATTCCCCAAGTTAAGCTGTCCTATGGTTATATTTGTCAAACTCTTTCTTCAATTCAATTAGATATTAATGTAAATGAACCATAACTATGTAGTCCTATTCCTAATAAATTAACCCCAAAATAGCATATCCAGATTATAAGAAAACCGATAGAAGCGACAATTGCAGAATTTAAACCTTCCAAATTCTTATTTGTTCGAGTATGGAAATAAATCGCGAATATGGTCCAAGTAATAAATGCCCAAGTTTCTTTTGGGTCCCAATTCCAATATTGATAACTTGAACTGACTTGAGTCAGTTTTTTTATCCTTTTATTTTATCTAATCTTGTATTTTTGTATTTAATGGGCTGAAAATTAAGCCAAATCATTTGTCATTGCTTACAATTCCCCCCCCCCTTTTATTGTTATCATTTTTTTTAATTTAATAAATTTTTTATTTTTTTAATCATCTAATTAAAATAAAATAAATTTATTTGACTCTTCCGGTATAATTGTTTTTCTTCTTTTAAACACGTTTGCACTAAAACTGAATATTATTTTTAACGGGAAAAAAAAAACCGCGGGGTAGCTTGGATAGTGTCCTCTAAAAGCAAAATCAATAATTCCAAGATGATCCCCGAGGATATAATATGACACCCATGGCACGTTCCCTTTTTCAACAATACACAACCCATGTACAATAACATCCAATTTGTTAATTAATTAGTTACATTTTAAGTCTATTTCTAAATTTTTTAACAGTTTAAATTCTACAAGCCTTAAGATTATTAAAGATTTACATTAATTTTAGAATTCATAAAATTAATTAAGATATACTTTGAATATTTATATTAATAAAAAAATAATAATATCCTAGTGCTGTGACACATGCCACAGAATTCAGGTCAGGCAGCTGTGACAGTAACATAGTTGCTGTTGTAAATATCAAGTACCACTCCACATTCGTGAGTTTCGCCGTGCTTGTGGCTCCACATAGGAGGCTGAAAAATGTTTTCAAGGATGATCCACCGATGACAGGCATAAGAGTGGAAACAAACCTAGCGATTTCCCCAACTTAATTCCTGAAACAGAATGGAAATGTTAATCGATCCTTAATATCTCTCTGTTTGCTCCTTTTGAAATTGATGAACAATCAAAAGTGAGCGAAGAATCATTCATCTGCTCTACGGATTCTAGGAGCTGAATGAGTGTCCAAAGGGTATCGAGCTCCCTCACAAATGATAATACCAAACTGATCATACCCCAAAACCTGCAACCAATCTATAAAAGAAAGCAAGAAACACCATGAGCTTACACGAAGAGGTTGAGCTGATAAACCAAAAAAATGAGTTCAGTTACTGGCTTACCAGCTTGATAAGTGAAGGAAAAAGGGGAGGATACGAGCTTGGACTCCAATACGTGTGGAAGGCAGTGTAGTATTTGTTGCAATTTCTTGATTCGGTAAACAAGTTAAAACGAAACAATAAAATATTGCTTAATTATCTTTACAAGGACTGATCTAAATTCTAGATTATGAGAAATAATTATTCATGAATAAAACCTAAATCTAAGTTTTAGTTGATAAAAGATAACTTTTTATGGCTCAATAAATTATTTTACAATGAATCCAAATCTAAGTACAGTCTTATAGCTTGAATGAATTTAAACCCAAAACTCATTTTATTTAGAATCTTTTTCCTTTAAAATCTCGGGTTTTTTGGATTTATTTTTAACTTTTAACTTTATAAATACTAAAAAAAAGCTTTCAGATATCTTTGAGTTTCACCACAATATATCAAACAAAAATTATTTAAGATTAATTATTTATTTATTTAAGTTATGTTAATATTACATGTTAAAGATATTTTGAAGATGAAATTCTAATGGGAGCTGCTGCCCTTCATCTCTTTGAAGCGCTCAACAGAACCCTCTTGGGGTAAGGGCAATTCTATGAAAAAGACACAATATGGAAACTCTGGGAAGGAGGGACCCTAAGCATTCAAGGTGGGGGGTTATTTTAGTTTTATTCTTGACAATTTTGACGTCTCAAACATAAACATTACCCTGACTGAAGAAAAGGGCAGGTTATTTTAGTTTTATTCTGCTCTTACATTTTCTTCTCATCAATATTCCTAGAATCTCTGTCCTTTGTGCTAACAACAGGAGTGTTGCATTTTATTGCTGAATGCCATCTCCGAAAAGAAGCTTCCATGTTTTCCTGTTGCCTATCCTTTAATTTTGAGTAGTAATCCCTGGTGTTCCATTGCTCTTTAGGATGCTCACCATTCCTGGATTACCCTAGCTCCATCTTCCCCCAATCACAACTTAGGACAATCTCAAGTGTGCTCGTGTTCTTGCCATGCAATACACAAATAATATGAAGAGTGCTCATGCTAAAGATAGTTGTATGTATGTAGTGTTAGTATCTGTGGTATATGAAATAAACAAATCCCAAGGGTGCTGCTCACGCTTTTACATGCTCAATGTATGATTTAGTTTTTAGGATGTGATGAAATTGAAATTACACACAAAAATCAATGAACCTGATGATTTCCTATCGTAAATATTACAGAAAACGAATTTATGTAGTATATAGTATTTATTATCTAGAGTATACGGCATAGGACTTGTAAAAGAAAACAAAACTACAGTGACTCTGGACTCCAGGTTTATGACTTGCGATATTTTAGAGCTTCAAAACGGGCAGCAAGTTCATCATAATCGGGTAATTTCGGGTGAACTCGGGCAACAGGGTCCAGATTAACATGAGATGAAGGCACTGGCGGTGGACAGCGCTCAGGTGGTGGATAAACACCAGCAGGTGGTTCTTCTGTTTCAATCTCTTCATCACAGTCTGATTCATCGAACTTAATATCTGAATGTGGAGAACTAGAATTGTAGCTCTGTCTCCTGGAAATGTTCTCACCATCCATCTGCACTGGCCTCACCTCATTGTAACTGTGTCTCCGGGAGACATTTTGACCATCCATCTGCTTTGGCATCGTCACATTGTAGCTGTGTCTCCTCCTATTGACATGTTTGCTGTCTGTCTGGATTGGTCTTGTTCCTTCGTTGCCTGGATAGTGAGATCTATCAAAATTTTGGGACTCGTACATTCTCCCTGGACCATCAGAATAATGATCCATCCTCTGATAGTTGATCTGGGAATAATTTGGCATGGAAAGGCCTGTTGAATTGCCAGAAAGCATTCCTAATCCATGATTGATGTTAGAAGTATTCAACTTGTGATCCAAACCAGGCACTGAAGAGACCTGATTCAGGCCATTGTTGGCTAGATAAGCAGCAGCTTGGGCAGCTGCAATTGCTTGCTTCGCAGATTCTGCAGCTGCTTGAGCAGCGGACACAGTGTCTTCAAAATGCATGTTGCCCGTTTCTCCCTCATTGGTTGACCTGGGTAAACCAGAAAACACATTGAAACAACCATTATAATTCTTCAACATTTAAATCATTAATAGAAATAGAGGAAACAAATTAAAGACCTACCTAGCAATTGGTTGATTTGGCTCAACAGATTGGAATGGAGCTCTCCTTATGGGTAAACTGGAGGCACTAACAAAAGTGTGTGGTCCCTCCTGATGAAAAAGAGCAGTCAGATTTTTATAAGAAACAGCAAGTTGAGCTTCTTGTGTGTGTGTGTGTGTGTGTGTGTGTGTGAGAGAGAGAGAGAGAGAGAGAGAGAGAGAGAGAGAGAGAGAGAGGAACTCACAATCATCTCCTCTGGAGCCTTGAGAAGCTCCTTCTCAGATTCTGTAGTATCCCATTCAATCTGATGTTCTTTGGCAATTTCCTTCATGACTTTCAGCTTCACTTCACCAGTTGGAGTTCTAACAGAAAGCTTGTCGATTAACTAATACGAAAGAAGTCACTTAATTAAGGTTTTCTTTAATACCAATTTGGGAAGTTCCAAAGAACGTAAACCTTAAAAATAATATAAAAGATCCAGTAGTTCTATGCCACCACATATAAGCTAATCGGTGAAAAAAAAATGATAATGCCTCCGCAGCAATTAACTAGTAATGATCAATTGAATTTCAACTTGTAAAAGGACAGATATAAAACAAATTTTCAGATGAAATGACTGCGATAACAGCAAGAGAGAGTGCTTACCATGCGATTTACACCACTGTTAGGTCGCAGATCAGTAGCCGCGGACACAAAATCCTTCCCATACTTCTTCTCAAAAATCTTCCTGAGTGCTACCAATTCTGGAATTTCAGAGCACCTTGGAGATGCAAATATTAAACTAGCAATCCCTTCTTTCAGGTCAGCTGGGCATTCCCTGAATATGTCGAAGAAACATCAGAACTTATACTTCATCCATGACGTGCAATCACAGTATTCTATATTGCTCTCACCTTCGCTTTGCAATGATTGAAAGTCTAGAAACAACCAACTCACAGAAGAGCTCAATGAACTCATTTGCAGCCAAAACATTCTGCTCTCTTATCACATGCTCAACCTACCAAACCATGAACACAGAAACTCATTTACGAGTTATCTTAATATATAATCATATTGCAAGGAATCTAATACCCTGGAAAACTTTGTCAATACCTATGTTCAAATCCCATATTGGATCACAGAATCGATGAATAAAGATATAAAACGGAAAGAGGGTATCAAGCCTAGAATAACATGAAAATGTAGACATCAACTTTTGGAAACCATTCTGCCATCAAGAAAAAGTCTGATTACAGGTCTCCTAAAACAAGAATAAGCTCAATGTTATTTGCAAATCAATTTGATTCATCCATGCTCTTAATTACAAATCAAACTACTGTCAGATTGGATTCAAATCGATAGAAATTGTAATCCAAGCCTATCAAACAGAATTTTCTTTTGCATGATTTCTACTTCAGAAACATTTACATCAAGAACAAATACTATAAACATTTGCAACTAGTAATTGAAACTCCAAGCTAGATTTTGCTAAAAGGAACGGTTTTTTATTAGATATTACATGGAAACCGAAACTAGACAGGCCCTGATAGCTTCAATTTACTCCGGACTTCATAATAGCAACCGCAAAAGAAGTGATGGGATTGGATTATGAGCCACTTGAAACTAGAATATAAATATTTTACAAAACACATTGTGCTCCATATTCAAATGTAATTTCAAAAAAACATTGATTCACCCCTTGAATTCAACCCCCCATCATCACAAGTTACAAAGAATAAACAGGAAAACACAGACTTGTACTATATAACCCAGTATATGATAAAGAAACAAAGGCAGCATTTTTTAAATACCCGGATACGAGCAGTAGCATCTTGACCAGATTGTAAAAGCAAGGCGATGTCTCTCCTCATTTGCCTCATCACTGCCTCTCTCTTATTCCTCAACAACTTTATCCTGGCCACTGCCATTTTAGCCGCTGTTTTACTGTTACAACCCCCACCATTCCAAATTTTCCAAAAGGCCCACATAACAAAATAACAAATCAGCATCTAGGTTCATAACAAAAGAACCAAAAACTATACACAAACCTATCAAAGATTCTAACTTTTAAAAATATCAAAAAAATTCTTGGCAACCACACAAAAAGGGTTTTCAGTTTATTTCAAAATGCTCCATGTTTTACTCGAACACCACAAAGGAAACAAGAAATTGGTATCTGGGTTCATCACAAAATGACCAGAAGAAAATAAATAACATAAAAAAAATTCAAACTTGAGTGTAAAAACATTATTTTTCTTGGGAAATAAACAAGGGGTTTGTAAGTGTATAACGAATATTCCATTTTGTACACAAACTAGCATCTGGATTCATAACAAAAACTTCAGTGAACAAAAAAAAAAATCATAAAAATTCCCACTGTAAATAGCAACACTTCTCTTTTCTTGAAAAATAAATAAAGGGCTTTCAAGAAGAAATATACCATTTTGAAGAGTTGAAGCGTGGACAAAAGATTGAGATAGTGAGCTTCATGAATTTCTTGGTGTGAGAAGTGACTACACTGCTAGCAGTCATGGCTCTCTCTGTCTTGTGATGATTCCTCAGAAGATAAAGCAAAGAGAATTAAAGACAGGATTTTTTTTTTTCTAAAGGGAAAGCAACGGTCTGTTTGATTTTAGAAATATTTTTGTTTACTTCATGGATCTTGATCATGATCAAATGACTCAGATACTTGAAAGACTGGTGTGTGGTGGGTTACGATGGAAAACTAGCCGTTATGGTAAGTGAGAACGTGGCAATTTCAAGGGTCCCACTTTGAGGAATCCCAGGTAACGTTTAATTCGCCTCTCCATTGTATTTTGAAGAATTTCTATGATTTTAAACTTATAATGTTTTCTTATATAATATTTTTTATTTTATGTTTTTAAAATATTCATTTAAAAAAATTTAATTTTATAATTAATTAAAACATGTAAAGATAAAATTAATTATTATAGTTTAAAAACTGAGTCAAAACATAACAAGGACATGGATGGGAAGGGTAAAACCAATATTTTTTTTAAAAAAAAAAAATTCAGAATAATATTATTGTTATTTTTTAAAAAATAAATATGTTTTTTATTTTAATTTTGACCGAATTTTACCCTAAATTAACTATGTTACAAATCAAAAATCTGTTTCATGTTGATTTTGGCCCTCAAATTGTTTTTTTTCAAGTAATTCAACTCACTCAATTTCATAATTTGTTTTTAATATCATAGTAATTATATAGAAAGTAAATTAAAATAAATTGTCAAATCTAATTTCTAGTTAAAATATATAAAATAATAAAATTTTAAAAATTAATTAATGAAGTAGATAAAACTTAAAGAATAAAAATAAGAAGAAATATCGTTTTAACCTATAGTGTTTTTTTCCCCTCTTTGGATGTACAGTAAAAATGCCTTCTCTTAGGTTTTGTTTGATCGCGGAGTTCATCTGGCACATTTTTCACTTGTCTTCCTCTAAATCTAATTTTTCTTGCTAAATTTTATCTGCTTAATAACGCGTGAAGTGTTCCCAAAAAATGCCACCTGATTTGTCAGCTGATCACATGGCTCTAGCTCCACAATTTTACTTGAATTGCTTCAATTTTATTTTATATTTTCTTACTACCAAGGGACTCTTGTCTAGTGGGTGACTAACAATGAATCCATGCATGTTCATGTATACCCACAAAACATGTTTTCTGTGTTACGCTATGCGATTTCGAAAGTAGAAAAGAAAGGTCACCCGCTATGTTTTAGTTTTTGCCTCGACAAGTAGCTTATGCAGGGAAGATCACTTTTTTTTTTTTTTTTTTTTTTAATATAAAAAATATGTTTAGATTATAAGCAACAATTTGGCAATGGTATCAAACATGGCATATCAGTTTAATATTAAAATCTCTCATACCTGATTTTTTTATTTAATTTGAATTCTAAATTAAATTATATAGAAGTTATTCTAATACAACCTAATTAACTTTACAATTTTAAAAACAACCCTAACAAATGGTTAAAATATAATTCGACTTGTAAAAAATATTCAAGATAATATCTTTTCTTTTAAAACAATTAGATGATAATCTATTAGATTAACCCGAATTATTATGGTTTAACTAGTCAAACCTATGATTAGAATCATAGATTCTAATAAGTTTAATAAGTTTAATAACTTTTTTTTTGTGAAACTATTTTTTCTTTAATTATATGATAAAAAAAAATAGACATTAGCAAAAGCAAGCACTAATCCAATGCTAGAATATTTGTTTAAAATTGAGATAATACTATAGAAAATAAAGCAAAACAAATTATAAAGCTCAATTACCAATTAATCCAATATTAGAGGATGAAATTAAAAAAAAAATCAGTTTTAAAAAAATTAACTCGGTTTGATCTATCAAACCTGCGACCTCAGTTATGAACTCCACTAGATTTAATAACTTTGGTTAACTTATCAATCTGCTATCCTGATTTTGGACTCAACTGTATTTACTAATTTTATGCTTTTTAAGATTATTTTTTATTTAATAATACGATAAAAAAAATAAAACACTTACAAAACCAAAAACCAACTCAATGTTAAGATATTTTGTAATTGCAAGCACTGTTTAACACTAAATAAAGATTCATTATGGTTTTAAAACCAAATTTAAAATAAAATATTAAAAAAAGCCTTAGTATTTTGTACATTATGAAAAAATTTTTTTTGTAATAATGAATATCATAAAACATAAATTTTATGTTAATTGAATATTCATCAATTTTTTAAAAATATTAAAATTAAATAATAATTGAGATATAGTGTCGGAGCACATATGTGAGGCCTTGGGATGAAGAAAATAAGCTTCCTTTTAGCTCTCTTTAATGGCACATGGGGCCATGTAAGAAGTTTATAAACACTCTAAAACTGACATTGTGTTGTTTTAAAAAAATAGTACATGAAATAAAACTTATTTCACTCTTCAACGATCTAATTTTTTATTTTAGTTTGTTTTTCAGTTTTTTTTTAATATTAAATTGTTTTACAAATTGTCTTTTGTAGTTTTTTTTTTCAATTAGGTTATATATCAATTTTATAGATTTAATTTTTTTTGTTGAATTCAATCTTCAATATTAAATTAGTTGAAAGTGAAATTTTATTTATTTATTTTCTTTTTATAATTTATCATGATCTCACGAGTTAGATTGTAAATTTAATTGGTTGACTTAAATATTTTCTTATGCCTTTTCTAATTGGTTTTTTTTTTTTTTCGATTCTATCCTTTAACTTTGGGTTATTTGAAAATTAGGTTTCATAATTTTTCTGGATTTGTATTCTATGAGATTATCTCGATATCATGATCTGGAGCATGAGTTTTATAGGTTAACCTTATTTATTGTTTTGTCTTTTTATAATTGAATATTTTTTTAATTGGGCTTTAATTTTTTTAATTGTTTTCTATAGAGTTATCCAATCTCATGATCCGAATCACATGTTTGGCATATTAACTTGAATTAACTCAGTTTATTATTATTTTTTTAATTTCACCCTTCAAAAACTCAATATTTTTTTATTTAATTTTTTTTCAATTTCATCATTCAATGTATATTTAGTTGTTCATGAATTGAGATGCATAATTGTTTTTAATTTGTTTTCTATGGAGTTATATCGATCTCATGTATTTAGTTTTTTTTTTTCAATTTTAACATTCAACATCAGATCTGTTGAAAATAAAGCTTCATAAGTTTTTTTATTTGTTTTTTATAAAGTTATCTTAGTTTCATGATCTAGGTCACGAGTTTAACAACTTAACCTGAGTTGACTTGAGTTATCTTTTATTTTTTTTTAATTGATATTTTCTTTATTACATCCTTCAACATTAAGTTTATTAGAAACTAGGTTTCATAATTTTTTTTTTTTTACTTTCTATACGATTATTCCAATTTCATGATTTTGGTTACAGGTTTGACAAATTAACTTAGTTGCTTTTTTATCCTTTTTTACTTTAATATTTTTTTTATTTATCTTTTAACATTAGGTTGATTACAAATTGACTTTCATAATTTTTTTTTCCCTTTCTATAAGGTTATTATAGTCTTATAATCTAAATCATAAATTTTATACATTAACCTAGATTGATCCAATATATCACTAACTTAATATTTAAAAATATATAATATTAAATATATATTATTATATCAATATTTTTAAAAATACATACATCATATTTTTTAAGGTTAACTAAACAAGTTAGTAGTATTTATATATTTCTTCTATATTTAAAAAATAATTGATTTGACTAGAGGACAAAACAATTATCTTGTTTTATCCTAAACCTAAATTAACATTTTTTTTTCTCGGAACAATCAGGCCCTGGCAAGAACCCAAAAGGTGGTGATACAGAATTGAGATAACTAATATATTTGCCGTGTTTCGCAACATGTTAATAAATTTTTTAAATATAAAAAAATATTAAAAATATTTTAAATATTTTAGAATTAATAATCATACGAGACCCAAACGTTTTGGATTGGCTGCAATTCCAAACCCATGAGTTTAGGCTTTGGTGGCATGCTAAAATCAAGTTTGAGCATATGATAATCAAAATGTTGAAACTTATAGTTTTTTTTTTAATTTTTTATAAAAAAACATTTAAATTATTCTTAAAATATCATAAACAGAAATTTAAATTATGAAATTATTTATAAACAACAAATCATCACAAAAATCTAATTTAACGTTTTAGATCTAAAAATTCAAATTATATATTCCTATTGAAATAGTTTATTTTGTATGTTTATAAATTTGTTATACCTTTAATAGAAATTCTATATTCTTTATTTTTTTTCTTCTCTTTTTTTTAAATATATATATTTTTAACTCAATGCTTGGGTCTGGCATGACCCAAGCGCCTGAAACCTGACAACTATGTCAGACCCAAGTGACTTGGGTATGAGCATGTGATAATTAAAATGTTGAAACTTCTAATTTATATTTTATTTTATAATAAAAAATATTTAAATTGTTCTTGAAGTCTTAAACAAGAATTCATGTTCAGAAATTATTTATAAACAACAAATCATCACAAAAATCTAATTTAATATTTTAGATCTAAAAATTCAAATAATATCTTCCTATTAAAATAATTTATTTTTATATTTATAAATTTGTTATTCTTTCAATAAAAATTCTATCTTTCTCTCTCTCTCTCTCTTAACTATATTTTTTATAACTCAATGTCTAGGTATGGCATGACCTACGCGTTTGGCCCTAGCAATTATGTCAAATCTAAACAACTTGGGTATAGGCAGGTGATAACTAAAATGTTGAAACTTATATATTTTTTTAAATTTTTATATAAAAAAAAATTTAAACTATACTTTAAGTATCCTAAATAAAAATCCAAGTTCAGAAATTATTTATAAATAAAAAATTATCACAAAAATATAATTTAATATTTTGGATCTAAAAATTCAAATCACATCTTTCTATTAAAATAATTTAGTTTTTATGTTTATGAATTTGTTATTTATTTAATAAAAATTCTATCTTCTCTTTGTTTTTTTTTTAACTATATATATATATATATATATATTTTAACTCAATGCCTAGGTCTGGCATGATCCAAGTGATCCAAGTGCCTAGGCCTGACAACTATGCCAGACTCAACTGATTTGGGTTTGAGCAAGTGATAATTAAAATGTTAAGACTTGTAATTTTTTTTATTTTATATAAAAAAACATTAAAATTGTCCTTGAAGTATCATAAATAATATCCAAGTTCAGAAATTATTTATAAATAACAAATCATCACAAAAATCTAATTTAATGTTTTAAATTTAAAAATTCAAATCATATATTTCTATTATAATAATTTATTTTTTATGTTTATGAATTTGTTGTTCCTTCAATAAAAATTTTATCTTCTCTTTTTTTTAAAGATTTTTTATTTTTAAAATCAAACTCAAAGCATAAAAACATTTATTTAATGGATGGTTTTTTTTATGATTTTTCATTGAAAAAAAAATTATTTTATATATTTTTTAACAATACTAGACTATATATGTTTAGTTTCCTTGTACATATATATTTTTTTATCCACAATACACAAACAAAAAAAAAGGTTTTATTTTTGAAAACTTGAAATAAATAATTTAAAACTCAACATTATTTTTCTATTCTTTAATCTTCGAATATAATAAATTTATTAAATAAGTTGTACAAATAAAAAAGAATTTGCAGTTAAGTTTTACTGCATATGAATGAAAAATCTTCCTTGAATGAGGCAGTGTTTTTTTTTTTTTGTAGTTCAATCGTGGTTAATAGACCCAAATATAGTTGCCAAACTCAAAACACTTGGATCTAATATGGTTGCCAGACCCATAATACTTGTTAATTTGATATTTTGATCAAACTCAAGTTGTAATTATGAAACCAAACCGGATTCAAGACGCTAAAGTGATATAGAAAGAAAAGTAAACCAGAAGAAAAAGAAAACAAAAAAAATATCTATGCAAAGATATGATATATTAAAAGTAAAACTATCTCCAATAATGACACCGCAGACATTTCATGAGAATTTCCAACCAGAAAAGAATGAGTAACTTTTAATTTACTAGCAACTAATGATAACAAGGAAACAGGAACAACTATGAAATTTCTGACATTCATTAATGTGTGGAATGCACTAGAGTGGGCCCATTAAAAGAAGGAAATTTCATGGAAAGACTGGGCAACTTGCTCCTTAAATGGAAGTATGAACCACAGAATTGGGGGACTGCTGAAGGGTGGAAGGAAGCGACACACCTGCAAGTAACACTGATAATACTTAACAGTATGGTATTCACTGCTATATATAGTGTGGGGGCAACTGCTGCTCTCACATGCACGAGGTGATGAGGTAGCATGTGGAGGAGAAGGACAAATTAAGGCATATTTAATCATATGGTCGAGGATAGAATTTTAAGATATGCAGGGCATCTTTGCAATGTGTCTCCTTGCCTCCCCTAGCGCGCATTCCCACCACCACTCTCTGCCCCAGTTTGTTTGTTTTAACTTATTAGACTCTGATGTTGCACCAGAAATTAAAAAATAAATTGATTGTCCGTTTGGGCCAAGCCCAGACTAATAGAATTTCTATTCGTTCTTGGACATAATTTTGTCCCTTCTTTGACAAGACCAGCCTAACTGGACTAGTCTTCTACTTTTTTTTTTTTTTTTTGCTTGGACTTTTACCCCTGCAATCAGCCCAAACAAGCTATCCATGTCTCAATCCAACCTCAAAAACATATTTTATCCATCAATAACCAATCTCGAACACATCAATTAACATTTTATCCATAACAACACTATAATACAATACATTGCAACTAGTTTTAAACACCAACTTCTTCATCAATACCATATCAATCAATAACTTATCATGAAATACATATAGCATCACACACCACAAGTTACCTACAAATCCAATTTCAATGAGGTACTATAACACTACTCTCTACAATTTACCTGCAACACTATCATGAGATAAATATAATTAAAATTTATAAATATTTTGAGTCACGAAATAAACATTTAAGTCATTCAAGTTCATTTAAGAGCTTTAAACCAGTTCACACACTTTATATTTTTCATTCTTCTTCTTTTCTTATACATCACTCCTGTACTTATTGATTTAAGCACTGAGGATCCCCTATTTTAGTAAAGGATTGTTTATATATATATATATATAAACAACCAAACACAGAGAAAAAACCTACAACTTTAGATCAAGATGCAACCTAGAAAAGCCCAATCCAATTATAAAGTTTTCATGATTTCATTAATGACTATGTCTGTTGTAACTTGAACAAAATCTATTCATTCTTGTTTCACACCTCAAAAATTCTTTTTTATTGTTTACGACTTAGAGACTCTAGACCATTAGAGAGTAATTAACTTTCCCATCATAGGTACTCTAACTCTTTTAGATCTCCACCAACTTTCCTACTAGTAAAAATGCTCAATGATACTATTCTAGATTTACAATAACAATTTCATACTTTTCCACTCTCTTAATAAAAAGCATGTTTCATAGCCCTACTAAATGCACAAACTGAATGATGCGCAAAAAGAACTTCAACAAAACAACATGAAATTAAAGCTCCTTCATATATATTTATTCTCTCATATTCTTTGCAGTAACAAAACAGAAGAAAAATCAAACCCATTTTTTATCTCTTAAACCCAGAACTCAACAAGAAGATTTATATATCAGAAATGTGAAAATCTGCTTTCAAAGATAACATTTATCAGGCCCATTCGTGAAGAAATCTAGTATGAACTCGACCATTCCCATCCTAAACAAGTACTTCCCTTTCTTATATACATTTATTATTTCTTTTTAAAGTCTAATTAGCAACTCGTTGTGTGTTTTCATGCCTATATTTCTCTATCTATTCAAGCTTAAATGAGATTAAAATCTGATTATTAATTTTTTTGAATTTTGAGAATCAATAGTGAAAAACTATAATTAAGGTTTAAGAAAGAATAAAAAGCCAAAACATTTTTATTTTAAAAAAGAGTTGATGTTTTGATGGTTGGATTTTAATCACGATAGGCCAGATCAATCAAGTCAACTTAAGTTTTTATTTGAGTCCATTAAGTTTTTTCTTTTAACTTTTTTCTTTCAACCCAAACCAATCTAGATCCCAGATTGACCAGGTTTAAAAATGATTTGTCAAACTCCAAGATGATTTCTTGAGCCATTTTAAGTTTTATAACAGTACGTAGGAGAAAGTTTTAAAATAATGGGAGAAAAATTTAATATTAATATAGGAAAATTGATCTTAAATTTTTTTTAATTGTGAAACCAAAAAGTAATAATGAAAAAAAAAAAACTGTTATAATTTCATAAAAAAATAGTAAAAATGATAGATTATAAGAAAAATTGTGAACCACTCAATTATAATATAGTTACGGGTAAGTTCCACCAATCTAATAGCTTAAAAGTTTTTTTTTTTTTTTTTTAATTCTATTTGTTTTTTTCTTATGAAAAGTATTATTGAAAAACGATTATAGAAGGAATTCTACAGAAAAGTAGTCTTCAATGAATGATAAAAAGGCACAATGAATAAAATAAAAGAAATTTTAAATCTTAGTAATCACCAATTAATACTTGTACAAATATGGGTTTTTTGTACATGGAAGTATCCTTTAAAACGTGGATGCCATGACAGGTTTGATGTACAAAAGAAAATCTTTCAAGGACTAACAAGATTAAGAAGGGACAGTCTATTTTGAATTAAACATCTGAACATGCGATATAATTTTGCATCAAAACAATTGATGCAAGCATCAAGAGTCTCAAATCTCCTTTGCACTTCTTGCACATCAACCTTGGCATCATTTTTCCTAATTTGTCCTTGAAGGGAACATAGAGCGATGTCAACATTCTCAACTTCATTGAAAGTCTTCTGACTTCTGTCAGAAGCTAGCAACCCTGAAAGCATCAGTTTCGATATAATCGACCATCCACCAGTGTTCGTCTTCATTTCTGGCATGGATAGGAATAGAAGTAGAGATCGGGAGATTGAAATCGTGATGGCCCTTGCTTCTCTTATGACTTCAATCACATATGATAGGTGATTATCTACATCTCTGCCGGGACGGTAGGATCCATTAACATTGAATATTTCCATTCTTTTCAATATTCTAATGGACTTGGTAATTTCCTTCTTTGTCTTCTTTCTGAAGCTAATGTATGCGTGAACATTGCGTCCCATGCTTGAATCTCTAGCCCCACGCCTACGTATCACGGACTGCAGCTCCTGCACATGTCCTTTCATTGTCAAGAACAGGTCTCTTACCCTGCTAAGCACGTCTAACAGGGCAACCGAACCCTCAAGTGCCTCTTCCACTTGACTCAGATGCTGATGGTGAAAGGCTTGTTGGGTGAGTGGTGAGTGAATGAGTTCCTGAATGCAATTAAACAACTCTGCTAGCTTAGTCAAACTCATTTGAATAGTGTCAGCTGATAAAGGATTTGTAGATGATTCCCAAGCTCTTAGCTTGGTTAGCTGAGCTTCAATTTTGAGAGAATTTGGATGCGACCTAGAAGGCAAGCTAATGGACCTAACAGGGATAGATTTAATGGGAGACAAGCTAGCCATCCTTACGTGCTATGCAAATGCTGAATATCACTCGGATAGTCACAAATGAATGCCTTGAATGGAGACTATGCCCTACGTACCCTACTATTTATACGAACACAACGATGAGGAATTTGTTTGTTAATTCAATGCCTGAGGAGTAGGCTCATGTGATGGCAATGTGGATGCAAGATTCTTGTAACCATTTTAGCCAGCAACCTACAAACCCTAAATTGTTTCTTAAATCTTGAGGTCTGGAAATGGGCAACAAGAACAGATAGGGCTTGGTTTTATATTATTTGTAATCACCATGAAAGTTTGAGCCATAACGCCTCCCCTAATCATTGATCGTACCTGTTACACTGACAAAAGTTTTCAAGTATATCCCTTGCAAGCAGGTCGTGAACATGAAAGGCTGGCAAATTACATGATTATTTAATCTCAAAATTAAGAACCCAAAATTAATTCATCAAGCTAATCATTTGACGAGAAGGATAACGACAAAAAGAGACACAATTCTGCAGAAAGAAAGGATCTTTCAGAATCTAAGGTATTGTCATAACCGGCAATGCATGCTTCATAATTTATAAAGAGCTAGGGGGTTCCATTTTCATTATACTATTATATCCATGGGCGCTGAATTCCGTGGTAATGTGTACCATATGGGATCAAGGTTTGCCCCATGTACTGTCAATCAATTTTGGGGGACAAGGAGACAGTATCGTGCTCTATATATTGTTTTTTGTTTTTTGTTTTTTTATGTTTTTTTAGTAAATTTTATAGCAGTATAATTTTTTTTTAACATGCTTTTAAAAAATAAAAAATATTAAATTTATTTTTTGAATAATTTTAGATGATTTTGATGTGTTGATAAAAAATAATTTATTTTTTAAATAAAAATTATTTTAAAAAACACACTACACTACTGTCTCAAATACCAAAATCTTTTTAAGATGAGTGAATACAGTTTTGTACAATAAAAGAAAAAAGGATTGCCTACAGGTCACATGAGCATCTCATGCAAAATTGTTAGAATCACGAGTTAACTTGTAAAATCTACTTACGAGTCAACATGTATCTAACGTGCTATATTGAACAAAAAACTCGTGTAAAATCGGTAAACTCGTGTATATATGATTTGATTTTACGAGTTTATTAATTTTGTGATATGAAGATCCAAGTTTGACCTTAAAATGTATGCTAACTAGTTTTGCGAGATTTAACATATCTTTCAAATCGTATATTGGATAAAGCTGAAAGTTTACAGGAAAATATTAGATACATGAAAATATATTGTGGTAAATTTTCAGATCAAATGGAGTTAGAGAACATAATATTTTAGAGGGGCAAAGTAAGTAAACTAATAATGTCAAATATGTAAAACAAGACCTTCGTGTACTGTTGGGGACATATCTAGAGCATTCGATGGAATTTTGCTAGCTTTGATTAAAGTTTGGATATAAACTAGATATCTGAAACTTTCCAACTATATAACGTAGGCTCAATAATTCATTCAAACAAGAGAAAATGACATGTTTGAAATCAGGACTCAAATATGCCAATAATATGCAAAAATTGGAGATTCAGACTACATGGAGAAATTTTAATATGAAGAATTTATTTATTTAATTTTAAATAATTATTTTTAATTTAAATTTTTTCTAGCGCATTAGACAATGTTTAGGAGTTTATTTTATTATTGAATTTATGTTAATTAATTACTAATTTAAACTCATTAGCTTGTAACTAAAAAGAGGTCTAACAAAACTTATTGTGATGAGAACAACTAGATTGTCACTAGATTTATGTGTGCTCCATACCTTTCAGTAATTCTCCTGTATTGAGAAATTTTGTTTCGAGACTTTTTATTTTTTCATGTCATTAATTTATTGATTCATACTATCTATCTCTCTTCTTTTATTCATATCACTCATTGATTATAATATTGTTGACTCATTTTATCAGATTTTAATGTAAATTAATTAATTTCTTGGCTAGAATTATCAATATATCATTATTTTTAAAACATTATTTATGATTTTACAATTCGAGTTTACGATCCGAGTTTATATTGTATTTTTCATGTTGTATCAAAAAAGTATTTTTGACAACCTTGATTTCATGCCCTATTTGCACAAAGCACAAGGAGATAGTTCCCATATCTATTTGAGGCAGTCCATATGGAATTCATACCTTTTGGTGCCCATTGAGGTTTAAAATTTATGCGCATGCGATCACTAATCCTAAAACATTGTGTTTAACAATAAAAAAGTGAAGCTCATTCCTGCCCAACGCAACTAGTTTTTTCATTTCAATTCAACTTTGCATTTGGATATGTCCAAGCGCCAGGGGCAAAGCCTTTTACAAGGCTAAAGAGAGTTGTAGACTAGGTAACAAAAAAAATTTAATAACCCACTTTCCTTTTATCTTTTACACAACAAACCTAAATACTACCCAATTTTCCTTGCAACACTAATTAATTATCAGTTATATTTTACAGCAAACCTATCTAAATATAAATAATTAATTGGTTCACATGTCTTCCAAGTAACTTGGGGTTTTAGCGTTTTCTTCTCAATAATATGAAATTTTAGCTTGGATTTTAAAAAAGAATCTATACAAAGAGATGCAAGAGTGTAAAATCATTAAGTAAGAATTTACAAGCCTTGACTTTTCATTTTGAATTCAATGTTTCACATTCATTATAGTAGATTGTTAGTGGAGTAAACAGTAGATTGTACCTTGGAAATGGACGGATGCTAACACACTTGTACTAATAATTTACTGGTTATTTTGAAGTTAAGTTCTCCATATTTCCCAATAGTCTGCATCACTAGTTTATCCTTGTATATTTTGCATTTCATGAATATTTTATTGTGGCATTAGTATCTTTTCATCTTGCACCTGACTTTTCTAATCCCTTTTACTTGAATAGGTTATAAATTATAATGGAATATCAAGGAAGCAAGAGAGTAAAAACTATGTTTGCATTCTTGAAACCAAACGAACAAATATCAACAAGTAAAGGACATTCTCCATCTAATATTGATGTCTCAAATCATAGTGAACAACCCCCTTTCAAATCTCAAAGAGTTGAAATTGATGTAAATACTCTTAAACGAGATCCTAATTTACGAATTCCAATATGGAAACATCCTATTAATCAACAAATGAAATTAGAAGAGCTTATATCAAAATGGGTCCATATTAACCTAAGTTAGCAAGGTATCCAAGGACTGAATCAGGGAGACAGTATTGTCAATTTCAATACACTTGGTTTGATTAATTTCCTTGGCTAGAGTACTCTCCATCAAAGGATGTAATATTTTATTTTCCATGCTTTATCTTTGAAAACAAAATGCCTCATCATCTCACATTCACCACCGAAGGCTTTAGAAGTTGGAAGATGGGGTTAGATGTGCACTTTTGATGCATGTGGGAAGTCCCACTTCACCACATAATAATGCTGTGAAATTTGCTAAAGATTTAATGAAAGTAAGTAGACATATTGATGAAGTGTTGAATGCATAAACTGTTGAAGAAGTCCAGAAAAATTGGTTGAGACTTACGACAACAATTGAAAGTGTTCGATGGCTTAGCTTACAAGCATATACATTTAGAGGTCATGATGAATCTTCAGCTTCTAATAATCGAGGCAATTTTTTAGAGATGCTAAGACTTATGGGGAGACTAAATGTTGACATTGATGATGTTGTCTTAGAAAAAGCTTCGAAAAATGCAAAGTATACCTCGCCGACTATTCAAAAAGAGATTTTGCATATTCTCGTAAATAAAGTGAAGAAAAAGATTTGTGAAGAAGTTAAAGATGCAAAGTTTTGTATTTTGGTTGACGAAGTCAAAGATGCATCAAATAAAGAACAATGGCTATTGTTTTTAGATTTGTTGACATTCAGGGTTTTGTACAAGAGCTTTTTTTTTTTTTTTTTTTTTTTTTTTTTTTTGTATTGTGCATGTTTCAAATACTACTTCTTCAACACTTAAAAAAGAAATTTGTAATGTGCTTGCTCGATATAACTTGCATATTTTCAATATGCGAGGTCAAGGTATGATGGTGCTAGCAATATCCGTGATGTATGGAATGGACTACAAGCTCTATTTCTTAGAGATTGTCCTTATGCATATTATGTATATTGCTTTGTTCACCCACTACAACTAGTATTAGTTGCAGCAGTTGGAAATGAGATTTCTATTTGGTTATTTTTCTCAAAATCGACAACCATTATCAACTTTATTTATGCTTCTTTCAAACGTCATACCGAGTTACATTATGCTCAGGCTATAGAAATTGTACGTATGATAGCTACTGGAGAATTTGAGACTGGTAGAGGGGCTAATCAAATCGGTAATTTACATCAAAGTGGAACTACTCGCTGGAGCTCTCATTTAAATTCTATTTGCAGCTTAATAGATATGTATGGTGCAACTATTACTGTGCTTGAAAGTATGGTTCAAGAAAGATGTTCTAATTCTATACGTGGAGAAGTTGGATGTTGTTTGATTGTGATGAAATCTTTTGAATTTATATTCATCTTATATTTGATGCATAAAATAATGGGGATTATTGATTTGCTTTGTAGCAAAAATCTCTTGACATCTTAAATGCAATGGATCTTGTATCAACTATAAAAGCATTGCTTTAAACTTTGAGAGATGCTGGATTTGATCTTCTTCTTGCAAATGTGTAATATATTTGCATAAAATATGAGATTAACACACCACATATGAATGCTTCATATAAAAAGGCTATAGATCGTTCATGTCAACAACAAGGTTCAATGATAATTTACCAGCATTATCATTATGATATATTTAACTCAATAATAGATTTCCAAGTGGAAGAATTAAATTCAAGATTCAGTGATGGGACAATGGAATTCCTTATACCTAGCTCTGCTTTAGAACCTAAGGAAAACTTTAAATCATTTAAAGCTGATGCTATTTACAAGCTTGTTGAGAAATTTTATCTTGAAGATTTCAATGAACAAGAGATGTATTATTTGAGATTTCAGCTAGAGAATTATCAGATTGATGTAATTCATCATGAGAGCTTTCAGAATATGTCTACCATTTCTGAATTATGTCGAGAATTAGATGAAACAAATAAGTCGTAACACTATCATTTGATTGACAGGTTGATTCGTCTTATTTTGACTTTGCCTGTTTCCACTGCCACTACAGAGCGGACATTTTTAGCTATGAAACATGTTAAACTTGCGCTTCGTAATAAAATGGAATAGGAGTTCTTAATAGATTCTATGATGATTTACATTGAACAAGAGCTTGTTGAAGATATTGATTTGGGTTCGATCATAGATGAACTCTATTATAAAAAAACATCAAAGGGTGCAATTTTGATAGTATAATTTATTTTTATTTTTATTTTGAATTTTATGTACTTTAATTTTTTTTTTATATTTTGTATTATGTATTTGATTTAAAACTTTATTGTTAACTTGAAAAATTTATATATCCGAGTGAATGATTGATCTTAAAAAATAATTTGTGTATTTATATCATAGCTCACGACATGAAAAATTCCTAGCTCCGCCCTGCCAACTTCAATGTCAAATTTAGCACTAGAGATTTCTCAAGATTATTACTACAATTCAGATCATAAACACAATACATATAACAAATTCACAATATTGCACTCGCTGCATTTTTGGGTATTTTTTTCAAGAAAGTTGAGCCCTATCCCTATATGTTTTCACTAAAATTAACACATGAATCTGCAAGAAGATATGCTGCCGAACCTCTGACTGAAGAACATGCACCATTTTATTTAATATATATATTTTTTTTGAAGTTGGGTCAATATCCCAGACTGCCGCACGGAGGACAAAATTTAAGAGAGTTAAGAATGCTAGGTGTGCATGTATAATATCCAAATTCAAGGCTGTCGTATCTTTTGCCTACTGCCTTAGCGACCACTGGCCAGTAGCTTTAGATATGATAAACTTGGTCAGGGGGGATGCAAGGGCTGTAAAAAGATATTCACAAGAAATAATCAACATCGAAAAGAAAAGAAAAAAACACCTCAAATTTCAACAATCAATGGCATATTGAAGATTGAATAAATTAGGTAATTATCATATATTTTTTTAATAAAAATAAATTAACATGGTAGTAAAAACTTTTGACTAAATAACACAATTTTAAATGTTGTAGTTTTAAACCGTGACATTTAATTAAATATTTATATAATTTATATGAGATAGATTCTCACCTAATTGTGGCAAGGTTATAAATCATGATTATGTTTTAGTCTTCTGATGGCACAAAGGTGGAGGAGGAAGAAAACAAACTGAATCAAAATTTTTAAAGATAATTAGCAATTCTTGGCAAAATGACAGGAAATTCAAATTCAATTTAAAGCAGCAGAATTAGATGACTAAACAGACAGGAGAACCAAGAAGTAAGGTCAGACCAAGGACTTGTTCACAAGAGAAAATGACTAATAAGAAAGAGCCATGGTATAATTGTTCTGTGTGACATGCAGACAAAATGACAGTAAGCACTAAACAGAGAAAAATGTAATCTTTCTTGGACAGTTACGTGACAGTCATTAGTCGGTGACAGAGAACTTCTTTTCAATTAATGGAAACACCAAACAAGCTATCTCAACAAGCATCATTATTTCTAAAGAAACAGACAGCACAGTCTTCCTTATTGTGATCCTCTCTTCGGATTTATTTACTTGTAGTTTCCCAGTCATTAGAAATTCGATCAAAAGCTTGAAAATACCATCTCTTTCTGTCGGCATAATATTGCTTCATCATTAAAAAATTTCTTCCTTTAGTTATTGACATGTAGAAAACCATATCAAAATGGTGTCGATGTTTTTCTTCTCAATTCTCAGGGCCAACAAGAATGAATATTTTCAAGATAAAGCAGCCCAAGTAACACGTTTGACAGAGTTATGACCATCTGCGCATTTCAGCAACAACAACCAAAAAAAAGGGATTAAATAGTTAGCCTGAGATGCATTAATTACCATGATACAAACAGGGCAGAGAGAAAAAGAGCAGCTAAGCAAACAGAATTATCAATGCAGTAGACAATGATAAGGATAAAGCTCAGCATGATAATAATAAACCTAAGCATGCTGAGCCTGCCGAAAGACAATGAGATCTAGTCCCATTGTGTTTAAACTTTTGTTTATATGTTTATCCTTAGGTTCCTTTTTGTATATAAACTCTTGTAAAGATAAATGTTTTTTAACAAACTTTGGGTATATATATATATATATATATGGTAGAGAGAACACAGGCCCTCTCAAGTAATTGCAGAAATATTTTAATTGTTTAATGGCATCAAAGCATCCTGTAGCTAACACTTCTAACGATCCTATGGCTGTTGCAACAGATTCTTCACTGTCTCCCGCTGCATTTCATCTTTTAGCTCAAGTGATTTCCATCAAACTTGATGGAACTAACTTTCTTGCCTGGTCTGCTCAATTGCTGCCTCTGTTTTGGATCTATGAACTCATGGGAATTATTGACGATTCTGATTTTTGCCCTCCTTGATTTTCATGTGAAGAACACAAGGCTCAAGGGATTCTTAATTCTACTTATCTAGCTTGACAGTATAAGGACCAAACAATACTTGGCTGGAATATTTCTTCATTGTCTCCCACGGTGGTCTCTACTATTTATGACCTAGAGACTTCTCGTCTTGCTTGGCAAGCTCTTGGTACACATTTTGCTACGCCATCAACTTCTCGGATTTCACTTATCAAGAGAAAGTTACAGTCTTTACAACAATGTTTCTTATCCTATTAGAATTTTTTGGATGAAGTTAAAACTCTTGTTGATGAACTCTCTATTGTTGGGAAACCAATTGCTGATTTTGATTTTATCTTATTTGTTCTCAATGGTCTCAACTCTTCATTTCATTCCTTTATCACTACGTATATGCTTCTTTCTCAAGAGAAATCTATGCCATTTTCAGATTTCCATGCAGAATTGTTGAACTATGACCTTTTACAACAATTTCATAGCCACTCTATTCAACCTGAGGTTGGTTCCTATGCTTTTTACTTACATAAACCTAGCTCCAAAATAGGTTCTCGCCACAACAATGCTAAATCTTGCTTCTCAGGGATGCCTAAAGGCTCAGGTGGTGCTTTTTCCCAGTTTAGGCAGCCATTACCTCACTTACCTCGCACATCTTCCATGGCTTCTTCTGAAACTTGATCTCACTTGCCATGCCAAATCTATAAGCGTGAGGGGTATGGTGGGCCTTGGATTGTTTTAATTGAATGATTTACTCATTTCAGGGATGTCATCCTCCTATTGAATTAGTTGCCATGGTTGCGAAGGCTAATACCACTTATCTAAATCAACATCAACGGTATGCGGATAATGGTGCTCATATTTATGTTACCTCCAATATTACTAATCTTGCAACCTCTCAACATATGAAGGGGATGATTCTATTAGGGTAGGCAACAGAACAAGTTTGCCAATATCTCACATTGGCACACGCCCTGATGGGGTCAAGTGACAATGGATTGTATCCGATCAACCTTCGTCAACTTTCTTCCTCACCATACATGCTCTCACAATGACTGTTGGTGTCAAGGCTTATACCTCCACCTAGCGTTGTCATTTGGGTCATTCTTCCACATATATTCTTCATCGTGTCATTTCCAGTTTTTCCCTTCCAGTTAATGACTCAATTAATAGAAAGTTTGTATGTGTGTCTTGTCAACTAGGCAAGTCTAGACAATTTCCATTCTCTAATTCTTCAAGAGAATCTAACGCTCCTCTTGAAATAATCCATTTTGATGTATAGTCTACTTCCACTCTGTCTCTGATCGGTTGTCGGTATTATGTTATTTTTATTGATGATTTTACTCGTTTTTGTTGGATGTTTCCTATTTCAAATAAAGCCGATGTTTATTCTACCCTTGTTAAATTCAAGTTTTTAGTGGAAAAACAATTTAGCTCCACCATAAGACAATTTCAAAGTGATAATGATGGTGAATATTGTTCTACCCTCTTTAAACAATTTTTTTAGTGACAATGGTATTTTTTATTGACTGTCATGTCCACATACATCTTAACAAAATAGTCTCGCTAAGAGGAAACATCGCCATATTATGGATATGGGGCTTACTCTTCTTGCTTAATCTGGCTTATTTAAAAAATTTTGGGTTGATGCTTTCCTAACTGCTATCTTTATAATTAATCGATTACCTACCAAAGTTTTTTATTATTTATCATGAATGTCTTTTTCACCATCCATCTGACTTCACTTATTTTCGAGCCTTTGAATGTCAATGTTTTCCATGTCTTCGCCCTTACACAAATGATAAATTATCATATCGTATCACACCTTGTATTTTCATTGGTTATAGTTCTAATCGCAAAGGATTTCACTGTTTAGATCCTTCCCCTAAACATTGTTTACATACCTCGAAATGTGATTTTTGACGAAGAGAAATTTCAGCACAATCCATTATCATAGACCCTATCAGTTGCGTCCCTCCTCAGGTATGACTCCAGGTTTGTCCTTCACTCTTCCTTTCCATATTTCCTACTCATCCTCTGATTTTTCTCCTCCCCCTGAATCTTCTTTACCACAATCATCTCTTACCTGTGACTCACTCAACACTCATAGTACTCCAGAATTTATCTTTCTTGCCAACCATCTCCACTCTTTTGTCCCACCTCTTGCTTCTATTCACCCTGAGCCCTCTGTCTCCTTCTCACTTGTGTCAATTCTTAATCCTTCTACTGCTCCCTAGAAGAGTGCACAACTTAACCTCCAAGCTGGAGTTCTCTCTACTTATGTGTCTTCTTCTCAGATTATCACCAGATCATAAACTGGTAATGATACGATCCAAACAAGGTTAAATTCAAATTTCAACGTAAAATGTGCACCTATCCAGTTTAACGGCAAGAGTCATAATTCTCAATCCTACCATTGGATTGGGCTGAAAGTTTACGTGGAGTCTCCTGACATGTTTTCCTACCTTAGGTTAAAATATCATGTGAATCGGAGTTCGGCAAGGCATCCAAACACAGGTCAACAAAGGCTGTACGGGTTTTGTTATTTACTTCCTTTTGACTTGTGGACTTCCTATTTGGCTAGGATTCTTTTCCTAAAAGGATGTGGCAGCTTATTTTGGGAATCTCCTAATTCTACAAAGATCTTTAATGGGCTGCAACATAGTTTCCAAGTGTGGCAAGGATTCATAAATGTTTCAGAATCCTTTTCTTAAAAGGATTCCTTATTCATCCTAGCTACAAAAAGGAAAGAAGATTTCATAATTAATTCCACCTTCATATTTGATTCTCCTAGCTTATATAGGACTTCTAAAGGGCAACAAATCTGATCCTATCATATTTAGGATATTAAATTCAGATTTATTTATTTTATTGTTATTTTCTTTTTAGTTTAGGGTTTATTTATATTATTTGGGTTTAATTGTAAGTGAGCATCATATAAGTCCACATAAGGGGTCCATTAGGGTTTATTTTAGTTTGCAGTCACTATAAATAAGGGCATAACCAGACATGTAAGGTTAGACAATTCATATTAATAAAACTTCTTGTTTGCCGCACTTTGTGTGTGTGTATTGGTGAGATAATCTTCATTCCATGGTTCTCTAAAGAACTGAAAACGACTTATCGAAGAACAACTGTCTTCATGGCGTCATCCAAAATATATCAGTAGCAAAAAAAAAAAAAAAGGAAGAAAAATGACAAAAGAGAAAGAAAAAAAAAAGCAATTATTCAGAAAGATGTTTATTGGTTTCTGCCGCAAAAAACTTAACAAGGGTAAATTGGACCCAATCAACTCGGAATTAGCTCAAATTTGATACACTTATTACTGGGGCCCTAATCATATGAAATATTAAGTTTGGGGTCAATTGGATATCGTTCTCTTTGGTTTTCAATTTCAGGTCTAATCACGTCTAATTCATATTGTTTTTGCGTCAGTATATCAAACCTTATCATAAATTGCTCAAACTTCATATTATGTCTATTTGGGTTGATATCGCACTATATCTTAAAGTTTAGCTCAATTAGACCTCATTGACTTTAGGTTCCAGATTCGGACTTAACTCATCGTAAATGAGTTTGTTTTGCGTCAAGTTTTGAAATTCGCTTTCTTTCTGTTGTTTTCATTTTTTTTTCTGTTGCATATTTAGGTGTTGTTTCATCATATTTTGCATATTTTGTTTCTATTATTATTCGAGTCTTCAGCTTCGTTTGTATTTCGGATAGATTCGCTTGCTACTCGCGAGACTATCATCTCAGTTTTGTTTTTGCTTGTTTTCTGGTTTTTATTACTTCTTGAGTCATATATACATATTTGGATTGCGCTGCTAAGATTGGTTCTATTTGGTGTTGGTTTTAGTTCTTCAAGAACCTCAAGAAGGTGAGACGAGCGGTGTGAGCGTGTGAGGATATTAAGAGTGTTTGAGCGAAACACGAGCAGTGTGAGGATTTTTTTTTTACCACTAACCAATTTTTACAGGTACTATCATGTCAGAATGAAACAACACACCGTGCCCTCCCAATGTAGAACTTAAATTCTAAATGCAAGCCATGACGAAGATGATGGAAATAATGAATTTCATGATAAGGAACGTGTGTGACAGATTTGAGAGGGTGGGAAAACATGGTAATATGGCTGGAACATGTACCCAAGATGTGAGAAAGATTGGGGCTGAATTGAAATCAAACCATAGCAATGGGGCTGAAAGGCCAAAGTGGGATGATAATGAGGATTTTGAGGAGGACATTGATGATAATAGTGATGGTGGTTTTAAGGATGAGACCATAGGTTATCGGGAAGGTTTTCGGCAGCCTGGGATTTCATATATTTTGATGAGGTGTTATGGCAAAAGAAAAGGAGGATTCAAAAGGAGAGGTGGTATCAAAGGGAGAGAAATAAAGAGATTAGTGTTCTAAAAAAAGAATCCAGGAATCTATCTTGTATTCTAGGGGAGATGAAGCAAGAAATTGATGTGTTAACGGCAGCAAGCTTCAGAAAAAGAGGAGAAAAAAATGTTGCAATGATGAAATACAAATTAAAACGGTTTCTACTTTCATCCAAAGTTGTTGGCGCTGATTTTTGGCAAGAAAAGAACTCTAAAGGCTTCAAAATGAGGCTAAGGAATTGTCCATTCAACTTGTTGGTGATTCGAGGACGAATCATCTTGAAGAGAGGGAATGATACGATCTAGGCAAGGTTAAATTCAGATTTTGACGTAAAATGTGCACCTATCCAATTTTACGGCAAGAGTCATAATTCTCAATCCTACCATTGGATCGGGCTGAAAGTTTACGTGGAGTCTCTGACATGTTTTCCTACCTTAGGTTAAAATATCATGTGAATCGGAGTTCGGCAAGGCATCCAAACACAGGTCAACAAAGGCTGTATGAGTTTTGTTATTTACTTCCTTTTGACTTGTAAACTTTCTATTTGGCTAGGATTCTTTTCCTAAAAGGATGTGGCAGCTTATTTTGGGAATCTCCTAATTCTACAAAGATCTTTAATGGGCTGCAACATAGTTTCCAAGTGTGGCAAGGATTCATAAATGTTTCAGAATCCTTTTCTTAAAAGGATTCCTTATTCATCCCAGCTACAAAAAGGAAAGAAGATTTCAGAATTAATTCCACCTTCATATTTGATTCTCCTAGCTTATATAGGACTTCTAAAGGGCAACAAATCTGATCCTATCATATTTAGGATATTAAATTCAGATTTATTTATTTTATTGTTATTTTCTTCTTAGTATAGGGTTTATTTATATTATTTGGGTTTAATTGTAAGTGAGCATCATATAAGTCCACATAAGAGGTCCATTAGGGTTTATTTTAGTTTGCAGTCACTATAAATAAGGGCATAACTAGACATGTAAGGTTAGACAATTCATATTAATAAAACTTCTTGTTTGCCGCACTTTGTGTGTGTGTGTTGATGAGATAATCTCCATTCCATGGTTCTTTAAAGAACTGAAAACGACTTATCGAAGAACAACTGTCTTCGTGGCGTCATCCTTATACTTCTTGTTTGCGAATCAATATTCATTGGGTTGGGGTCTCCGTTTCTAATAGTGCTGGTGCCTAGGTACAAGTTATCTTTGTGTCACACTCCTATCAAACCTGATTTACTTGGCTTTCCGGGAATTGGTGTCTTTGTGTATGGGTTGCATGACCACGTGATCACGAGGTTCGCACTAGGTAATCTTAAGCCTTGTAGGTTTCCTAATTTTCATTTATATTCTACTCGTCACCCCCTCCAAGCATTGCATGCATGTGTGGTTTTTCCTGAGCCACGAACCTACTCTTACGTGGCATTAATACCCGAGTGGCGTGCAATAATGGACAATGGATTTCAGTCCTTATTAAAGAATGATACTTGGTCTCTGTGTTCTCTTCCTCCTAATAAGAATATGGTACCTTGTAAATGGGTTTTTAAACTCAAATGACGACTTGATGGCAATGTTGAACGTCACAAGGCTAGATTGGTAGTTGTTGGTTATCTATAAAGGAGTGTGGTTGATTTTCTTGAAACATTCAGCCCAACGTGTGCTGGAATATGTAAAACATACACTTAATTATGAACTCTTCTAGAAACCTGGTTCCTTTGCCATTAATGCCTACAATGATTCTGATTAGGCTAGTGATCTTGATGAAAAACGTTCCACTTGTGGTTATGGTGTTTTTGTTGGACCCAATCTTATCTCCTAGTTGGCTAAGAAACAACCTGTAGTGTCCAAGTCTGGTACTGAAGCTGAATACAGGTGTTTGGCTCTTGTTATTGCTGAGGTATATTGGTTGCGAATGCTATTACGTGAGCTGCAGGTTTCTCTTATTTATGGTCCAGTCGCGTGGTTTGATAAAATTAGTGCCTTAGATCTTGCCTCAAATCTAATTTTTCATGCACGATCCAAACACATTGAAGTGGATTACCACTTTGTCCGAGAAAAGGTGGCTAACAAAGATATCCTTCTTCAACATGTCCCCACCTCTCTACAGCTTGCAAATATATTTACCAAAGGACATACAGCTGATCAATTCTGCTTTCTCCGGGATAAACTTTTTGTAATAGATCTCCCTGTTAGCTTACAAGGGAATGATAAGGATAAAGCTCAGTATAATGATAAGGATAAAGCTCAACATGATAATGATAAACCTCAGCATGCTGAGCCTGCCAAAAGACACTAAGATCTAGTTCCATTGTGTTTAAACTTATGTTTCTCTGTTTATCCTTAGGTTCCCTTCTATATGTAAACTCTTGTAAAGGTAAATGTTCTGCAACAAACTTTGGGTGTATATATATATGGTAAAAAGAACACAGGCCCTTTGAAGCAATTGCAGAAATATTTTAATTCTTTCAGACAACACACCATCTTTATAGCAAGGCTTTGCTCTATGGCTTTCTTCAACCACTCCAGCGTGCTCTTCATTATAGTATAAGCATCAACATCAGTTCAACTCTTACTCTCTACTTCTTATTCAAACACCTCATAAGCTTTCACTACTCTACCTCTCCTGCAAAGAGCCATCACAAATGTAGCATAAGAAGCTGCCTCAAGCTTCATGTTATCTTTTTTCATCACCCCATATAATGCAATCCCATTATTCAACATTCACCCTTTACAAAACCCATGAAGCAGCGTATTATAAGTACATGAATTCATACTATATCATTTCAATTCCGTCACCTCCAACAATGCCATCGCACTAAGTACATCCTCTTCTCTGCACATCCCATTCATCAATGAAGTATACGTAACCACATTAGCAAACCGACCTAATTCCACTATAATTTTCAAAAACTTCATGGCTTCACTAACTCTCCCACACTTAGACAACCCAAAATTCAATGTGTTATACATAACAAGATCAGGCAACACTCCTTCCTCTTTCATTTGCTTATAAATCCTAACAGCCTCAATCCCTTTACTTAACATACAATAACCTTTCATAATTGTATCAGGCTTTATATTAAAAATATTCTTCATTTCATCAATAAAACTATATACACTATTCAAAATGCTACTCTTACATAAAGACTTAACAAGAAAATTGTAGGTAAAAATATTAGGCTTTGAATGCTTCAAAGAAAATTCCTTTACCAATAAAACAACATAATCTACTCTCCCAACAAAACACAATGACCTAATTGCAACATCAATAATAACTTTATTTGGCTTAAACTTGTTATTAACCATTAAGTTCAAAACCTTTTGATAAGAAGATGAAGAATCAAATTCTTTACAAGACTGAGAAAGCAAAACACGGTAAGTTAATTGATTAGGGGATAAAGAAGGGAGGGTCTTGATCATGTAATCAATGAGAGAAATGGAATCATCAAGGATGGGAATCAAAGTGTAGGATTGAAGGAAAAAGTTGTGTAAATGAAGGTTGTCTAGTTATAACACAATATCAAGTTTATTGCAAAACCATCATTGTGAAAACAACATAGGTGCATAACATATAACTATAAAATATATAAAACAATCTCTCATTTTGATCAGAGGGTCAAGCTTTGATGAAAGAGGATTAATCTTTGATTGAATTCTACCTTGAAATCTTATAAATACCCCTGAAAAATAAACGTTGAGTAGCAGCAATGAGGAGAGAAAGAAGAGAGAGGAAGATAGAATAAATGAATTCCAAGAGTTTAGGTTTAAGAGCCTAGCACAAAGATTTCATTAACTTTAAGACAGTTGCAAGCTTGGAAAAGATAGGGTAGCAACCATTGTTAGAGCTTTGAAAGTATAAAAAAAACACTTTTAATATAGTAGGTGATGTCCACGAAGCACACCTCTAGCTCTCTATTGCATGCTTCAATGATGTTTTGAAGTTGTTTTTGGTGATACATTGTATTGAACTTGTATTTTGATTAATTCATGAAATGTTATTTTTATTTACTTAATTTTGATTTGAGTTGTTTGTTACTGTTTACTGGATGTTTTGAAAATATTTTGATGTGTATTTTGTTGCAATAAAATGGTTTTTGTATTCTACCAAATATGACAGTAGGTGTTTGATGCTTTTTTTTTTGGTTCATGAGCTTTACTTGGGTCCCAAGTTGTTTAAAGAGTTAGTTTTGAGTTCAAATTTGATGTTGTTATTGGCTGCCATTAGGGCTAAAGTTTTAAAGGTGAAATCTAATGCATGATTTTGATGATTTGATCTTTTTTTATTTGTTCTTTTGATTCAACTATGTTTGATATTAGTAATGTGGTTCGTGAGGACCAAAAGTAGTGTGGTTTAAGGCTTAGAAGACCATTTCTAGGGTTTAATAGTGTGCTTGGTTTTTCTTGGTTACTAGGCTATTCTTCGTGTTCTTAAGAACATTGCCTTAACTTTATGATTTGGATCAGTTTTGGTCAATTTGTTTGCACTAAACACTTCGTGATACTTGATTAGTTAATAATCTAGGGTTTATTGATATCAATAACAAGTTTTTAATTGGTTTTAATCTTAAGGTTTCAGTGTAGAGTTGAAACCTATTTAGACCAAATTGTATTGATTCCTTGATAATCAAAGTGAATGGATGATAGATTAGTGAAGGGATAATCGAAGTGAATGTCTTTGGTTGGGTTTATGGTTGGAACAAAGATTCCAAGTCGACTCAGTCAGGTCAACCTAGTTGGGTCAAAATTGAGTCAATGGTTTAGACCTTGTTTGGTTGACATTGTTTTTGCTAAAGGTGTTTTTGATTTAAGGGTGTGTTTGCTAAACACCTCTTAGGTCTATTTTGATAGTTTTTGTTTTAACAAAAATAAGTTTTTGCATTAATAAAAACCAAAAAAAAATAATTTTTGCTTGTTGCATACAGCTCAATCCTTATAAAAATTTCATTTTATTTATAAAAAAAGGGAAAATGTTTTTTTAGGACTATTTTTAGAAACTTTTTGTGCATTTTTTTAATTTAAAATAAGTTTGCAAATTTCCTTAAGAATTTGACTAATATCTCAATAACCCTAAACAATTTAATTCTTGAAAATTAATGGTCAACATTTTACTATAAATACCAGACCTATTGGTAGGTTGGTATTTAAGTATTAAGATGACTAGAAAATTTTCAGAATTATTTTGGATATTTACCAATTTTAATTGGGAGTATTTTGCACCATAATATACGAGTTGTGGAAAACACTTTCGCCTTCCAGGATATGTAAGCCCTCTTAGGGCACCCAAGTGGATTCTTTCTATAAGAATTTACTTAGGAATACAAGCTTGTAATAAATTTAAAATGCTAGATTTATTCATGAGCGTAAAGTTTTGTTCTGAGCCAGAGACGTACCACTGATTAGGAACCCATCAACACCTTTAAACCATATCTAGACCATACAATGCAAGTTACCTCAAGTAAAGTGCAATAGGGGTGCTAATACCTTTCATAACCATAACTAGTCCCTTACACTATAATTTAAGATAAGACTGGTCCACTCAGGTCTCCTAGTAAACCTAAACCAAACAACTAGGTGGAAACTCCTTAATCTTGATGTCGTTACGTCGTGCGGGCTTATGTATGATAGAATAATGACTCTAATAGGGACCTTCTATTTTTTACAATATTGGACTAGGCTTTATGTGTTTTATATAGTTTATATGATTTGATGTGTTTAAATTTTTGTATATATATTTTTTTTTTACTTATTTATGCTTTAGCATGTTTAATCATGCTCATGCTTGTACATTGGATATGAATAAATGTCTTCATGCATCATTAGTCTATTTATGATATATCGTTTTGAAATGCACATATATGGAAACTTCAGGTTAGGTGGGGGAGTAGTGGCTTACCCTATGACTTTCAGTCAAGGTTTGAGTTTGTGAAACCATCTGACTCTTTGTTGGCTGCTTGGACTAGTTGATATTGGTATGCATACCATCCCATTACATACTTAGCTCCCAAATAACCTTCGAGTAATCACTGGGACAATAAAAGACCTTTTTAGACTAAATAATACTTATCTCAATGTCTCATATAAAAAGACATATAACCTGCCTGTAGGATGTATATTCCACAATTAAACATTATTGGATTAAGACATGCTCAACCCTAAAAAACATATTGAAATGCAGAATTTAAGGCTGATAAATAGCCACCATTAAAGAGATGATCTTTGTTAAATACAAGTTGGATTCTGAATCCCTACAGTTATTATAAAGGGATTGCCTAAGACCAAATGATAGTAAATTACCACCCATAAAAAATATAAGTTGCTCCAGAAAAGACTATAGAAGTTTATCTTACACGTGAAAAGCATCCGCGAGGATGAATTTTTAAAGAAATATGGGAGGATAGTGAAAATCACAATGGTGTTTGTGCATAATTCAACAATTATAGGCTTGTACCGGTGCTTTATTTTTGGAAATGTAGACATGTGCTCTACTTTGGAAGAGATAGTTTACTGACCAAATTTCCTTAAAATCTATACAAAGTCTACTTCCACCAAAGGCACGACCAAGTGTTAACTAAATTCACCAAATTGATCAAAGTACTCCTTAAGATATTGGAGAAAAGTGCTAGAAGCCTGAAATGGAAGATAATCAAAGAGGTATTTGAAAAGAGGAAGAATGAATCTAGATTTATTGAAGAAAAAGCCAAAATACTTGCTTTATAAATATTCAAGTTGGTGTTATTTCCAAACCTCACTAGAATAATCAGTTTAAAGACAACTACAATATTTGTTACATATGAAAACACTCAATAAATCCCATTATGGAAATATTAGCAAAAACTATTTTAACACTCAACCATTGTAAGAGGGTTGACAAAGGATCAATAAGATGTTATGAACTATTGTTGTACAAATGGCTGATTAGTCATATAGAAACTAAGAAGTTTATATTTAACAACTTTTGATGATGTAGTAAAAATCCATTGAAGATAGTTAAAGAAGAGGGGTGGAAGGACTTGAGCAAGGAAAACTAGAAAATAAAATTATAAGGAATCCAGCAGGGAAAAGTGAAGTGGAAAGCCTCGTGGATGAGAGCAACATAGTTACAACGTGGGTGCCTCTTATTAGAGTGACTGGATATGTCAGCTACGTGCTCACTTTGCCTCTAAAGAAACTTGAGGGTGTACAACATATGCCAAGGATGACTGAGTTATCTCAATTTTCTAGATTATTTAAGGACCAATCTACTTTAGAAGTTATGGAGAACATCAAGCAAGACTAAAAACTTCTGGTATTGGTCAAGAAGAAATTGGATGGTTTGAGAGATCCAATTACTAGTGAAAAATATCCAAAGTGGAGAAATCTATCATTAGTCACCATCCCCATGAATCTTGGATTTGAAGTCAAGACTTCGCAAGTTATTGAACCAACTAAAAGAAAAAGGATTAGTAACGAGAAAAAGTTGAGGTAATATCTGGAAAAGCTTCAAATATAGGTGTACACTAGTAAAGCTATTAGGATATCTCTTGGGGAGCAACTCCCCACTAAAGAAAAACTGAGAAAGTTTATAAGCAACAACTGAAGAAAAAAGACAAGAAAATCATGTCCTTAGAGAAGCAATTAAAAGAAGAAAAGACGGTTAGAAACCAAGCTTAAGAAGAGCTAGGAGAATTAGGAACACATTGGATGCAAACCAGTATTGAGTTAAAGACTTTGAAAACTAATTTCAACAATTGTCAAGAAAGGACTAATTTGTCTTCAAGGACTAAAACTGAGTTAGAAAGTTGGATTGAGCAGTATGAAAGGCTATATAAGAAGCATGTGATGCTAGAAAGTGAGCTGGTTGAAGAGAAAGCCAAAGGAAAAGTTGTCGGGGTTTTTTAAACTGATTTGGATAATAAGAGAAATAAGATCAACTTACTAGAGAAAAAGCTTGACAAAGAAAATGCCAAGGAAAGACATTTGGAAGAAAAGAACGAACTGTTAAAGCACCACAACTAGATGATTGATACTAACAACAATCAACTGGATATGAAAATATGATACTTTTAGAGCAGATAAAAAACACGTATGATTAGACTAATGAAGCCTTTATCTATGCCCGAAGTATTTGCCACAATGCCTGGCAAGTTGGAAGGGATGTCCATCGATATAAAAAAAGCTTGATTGAGACTAATGTTTTTCTTAAGGAAATAAAAAACAAAAGCTTTGCCTTTCTCCCTATAAATAATGATAATGAGTATATGAGCTTTCAAATGTAAAAGTTTTCATCAAGTATTAATGAAAAAGGCTTAGACCCAACCTATTGAGTAATATCTCTTTGTGATGAGTGTACTTTTATTAAGCATTGGCTCATATTAAATTATCTCGACAGCTATGAAAGGATATGAACCCTACCCATTTATACATGAATGGTGGCTATATATTAGCCCGAGGTGTAGCTAATCCATATCCAATATACATCATCATGTATAATTATACATCCATATGCGCTTATGTTTATGAATTATGGGATGTACATGGAAGGTACTCGAAATATAGGTCCCCCTTCTAGAGTATACAATACTAGGCTTTGTAAAAGGATGAAGAATGAAGAAAGGGCTCATCTTAAGGCCCACTATTAAAGAGAGCTGAAAGATGTTAAGAATAATATGGCTAAGATGGCTAGCTCACTCAAGCAACTATTGCAAGCGTAGTTTGGGGAAAGGACATCTAGTTAACAAACAACAATGTTACTGCTGCCAACAACTTTGGTTATCCTTAACTTATAAAACTTGGGGTAAAATCCCGCTACTAGACCATAAGAAACAACAAGCATTTTGATGATTCACCCGATTATGCCTACTTAAGTGCTAGTTACAATAGTTCTAACAATGGAGGAATCCCATGAGGTTAAATCCTTTGATCATCATGAAAAATATTAGTGGGCTGTCTAAGAGGAAAATTAGGGGTTATTGAGGGATTTGATGTCTATGACCTGGTTGAAGTAGTTGAGATATGCTTAATGCTATATGTAGTGGCGCCCAAGAAGTTTAGTGTGTCAAAATTTGTTAAGTATATGGGACTAAAATGTCCTAATACACACTTGAGGTCATACTACAATAAAATGGTAGAAATCATACGTTATGAGAAGTTGTTCATCCATTTCTTTCAAGATAGCTTGACCGATTCTGCGTTAAGTTGATACATGACCTTGGATAACACAAGGGTTAAGAAATGGAGTGATCTTGTTGATGCTTTCTTGAAACAATACAAGTTCAATATTGACAACACTACGAACCAGAAAAACTTGATGGTGATGAAGAAGAGCAACAAGAAAATTATAAGGGAGTATGTTCATAGGTGGAAAAACAAAGCAATGCATATTATAAGCATTTGATGGGTTGCTCCCCCCAATATTTTTATGATGTTATTATTGCTAGGAGAATAGAACAAGGGGTAAAAGGTGGTAGAAGTAATAAAGAATTACCAAAGCTACCAGACCCCATCTTCCCAAATATCCAATATTAACTTTGTTAAGCCTCTTTCGGTAAACCAGCCCACCAACTTGCTAGAAAACCAAGCCGAAAATAATCCAAGGAGAGTTTATCAAATAAACCTAGAACAACTCCCGCCTTTACCTATACCCTTAAAAGAAATGTATGCAAAATAGTTAAAAATAGGTCATGTTACCCCTCTTTTATTTTCACTACTAAAGCCTCTCTTACCAAATTGGTACAAACTAGATCTAACCTGTGAGTACCATGCCAAAAACCCTGGCCATAATATTAATACGTTCTTAGCATTTAAAAGGAAGCTCTTGCAATTATTCAAAGTAGAATGGATAACCTTTAAAGATACCCCCAACATTAATTCCACCCTTGCCTAATCATGCTTCTAGTAGTGAGGGAGTAAATGTTTTGGAGTTTGGAAGAAAGCAAGAAAAGGTTTTAAGGGTAAATATGGATATGTTATATGACATGCTAGTGTAAGTTGAGTGTTTTCCAACAAAAAATGAATTAGGTTCAAGAAATAGATTATTTTTGTAGGTTCCATAAAGCAATGAAATATAACATCGATAAATTTGAAGAGTTTCACCAGAAGGTGATACAAATGATGACTTGTGGTCTATTACAAATAAGAAATGAGGAAAATGATGTTATTATAGGCATGACAAGTTTCTAAAGGAAGAAAGTAGAGATGTGTTCAACATACCGAGAATGATCCATCGAATCTTATCCTGATAAGGCATGTCGTTACCTATAATACAAACTATAATGCATTGCCTTATAATTATAAAAATTGTCTCAATATAGATGGTCCTGCTCTTATGTTTCAAACCAAAATTGATGGATTAACTCGAAGTGGCAAGTGTTTTACATCTGAAGAACTAGAAAGGAAATGAAAAGTCAAACGCAAAGAGGTTGTAGATGCTATCAAAGATATAGAAACAAACAAACCTGCGAATGAGGAAGAAGTTGTTGAATTTCTAAAATTGATGAAGCATAATAAGTATAGTGTGATAGAGTAACTGAAAAAAAAAAAAACCCTGCAAGGATACCCTTGATGTCTCTTATCCTGAGTTCGAAGTCACACCCAAGACATTACTCAAAGGACTATGGAGCATCTGGTCAGAAGAAGTCATGCAACAAATTACCTATATTCACTAAAAACAAGCTCGATACCAGAGGAATGGGTTATAATAAGCCTTTATACATCATTATGAGGTGCAAGGATTGCATCATTGGAAAGGTATTGGTGGATAACGATCCAGCTTTAATTGTACTCCCAAAACGTGTGTTAGATGAAATGCTAGTTTATTCAACGCATATGCTATCAAACATCATGAAAGCTAGGATTTATGATGGTTCCTAAGGGTGGGGATCATTGAGATAGAGTATTCATTGGCCCACATGTGTTTTTAGTAACCATGCAAGTGATGAATACCCATTGTCACACAACATATTATTAGGAAGTCCTTAAATACACGCTGCTAGCATCATGGCATCATCCTTGCATCAGTGTATGGAGTATATTGTGAATGGGACATTGATGATAGTTAAGGAAAAAAAAAAAAAAACATTGGCAATGGTGCATAATATGGTCATCTCAACATAAAAGCTGGACCATAGATGGAAATCTCCATGCTTTGAAATTGTTAATGTAAAGTGGGTGCTAGAAAACACAATATTAAAAAAACCGATAATAGATGAAGCCACAAGAATGGCAGCCAAATATTTCTTAAAGCATAAACTTCATTTCTAGTATGATCCTATCTCTAGGAATCCTAAGAGGATAAGTTTGATAAGGTTGAAGATTGAAAATCATAGATTTGGGCTTGGCTTTAAACCTAGAAAAAAACTATAAAAGAGCTATTGATATTCAAACGAGAAAAAATGTTGGCCAGGCTGAAAGGAAGGGAACCAAAAAAGAAGAAATTGTCATCCGTCTGATCGAGAAGGTATCATTCCTAAGGATTCTTATGTAATGTCCCATGAAGATATGATGGATGTCCCTACCAAATACTTGGCTGATATGGGCATCAACATGTTGGAACAATATGACAACAAAGTCAAGAGCTGTAATGAGAAAGGAAAGGTTGTGGAGGAAGAAGAGTTTCTATCATAACTATCTGTCCATACTGTGTAAGAAACATCTACAAAGATCTTAGTGCAAAAACTAGCAAGTAGCGAAAGATTTCAAAATTGAATGACCCAAAAGGTTTTTTAATCCTCAAAAGGTAAATTTTTTTCTTTTCATTTTTGTTTATGGACCTTCATTATACACATGAACAGTGAAAATCCGTAAAGAAATCCAATTTTTTTTGTTTTTAGATTTGTAAGGTAATTAGACCTTATAGAGAATAATACTTAATTTTTCTCAAGAAATATCAAGTAATTTATTAGCTAAGTTTTTAACCAATCTCAAATAATTTTATATATATATATATATTTGAGATGTCGGTTAATTTAGATTATAAGTAACTTCGTTCAGCAGACTTCAATTCAAGTATCATATAAAAAAAAAACAAAAACATATTGTTTTTTATCTTCACATACTTGCCTTTTGTAACAAGTTAGTTGCATGAATATGTTTCTTCTGTCGAACCAGTTATATATCTTATAGAAATTAACAGCATATATGAAACCCAGCTGTGTTCTCAGAGAAGAAAGAAAGAGAGATAGAAAACTACTTCAAAGACGCCAATTGGTATTAATTAACTATTAAAAACAGCCGATGAAACACAAACCAATACAATATGTATCAATGGAAGCCAGATGGGAAAGACTCATTTCAGTCATGGTCATAATTAAATGCAATGATTAGACGTGGAGCAATGCTGGACTAATTTTTTATGTCCATTTTTCAAAGTTCATCTTATCTGATTGCTTGTATCTTCACTATTTCTTCGATTAGTGGGGGTTTGTAGATACTTCATAATCTCTGAAGAAAGATCACTTTGGTGAAATATTGCAGGTTCAAGCTTACCTAAGTGTATCCGTTGTTGGCAGCAATAAGGAACAATAGCTATGTAACCATAGGAATATAAAAATTATATACTTAACTATTTATTGCCTCTGAAAGTACCGAAAGGAAACACTTGAAACAGCATGCTCAGATTACTTAATATGAAAAGCCAAAATGTAGTGGAGGCAGCTCATGTATGCAATATAGCTTTAATATTGTTAGCCTGCCTGCATATGCTCAACTTTCCTTCTTTGCAGTTGTAGGATTGATTTCTCCTTTTATGATTGATATCTATGCAAATCAGAGAACAGTCACTGTAATTAATCATTTTTTTGGTACAGAGATGTCAAAATACGTTCTCTTATGTCATTCGATTGATGAAACTTTTTTCTTTTTGTTTAATTAGAGATCTAATAGTTCTTGTCTTATATAATGCTCGGACGTCTGACTTGAATTGAGTATTTTTCAAGTGATCTGGGATCAAATGTCATTCAAAAGAGTTTTAACTTTTTACAACCCAACTATTGAATGAAAAAAATATATTTTTGAGGCATTGGCTTGCACCTCAACAAGCAATACCTTTTGTTCTTCATCCCAATTGGATTCGTAAAGACTTTAGCAGAAAAGTAAATTAGAAAAAACAAAGATCGAGCTTCCTTAATCGATCTGTTTGTTTGTACAACCAGCAATAATATCCATGTCACTGAAAACTACAACAAAGCTATCTCTTTTTTGGTTTTTTGCATGTATTGCTTTGTTCAGAATGACCATTATCTCTACTGATACCCCATTACCAGCCGCCCCAATAGCTACTTTCTCATCTCAAGCCTTGCTGAATATCACCGTAAATCCTTCAGCTGAGGCAGGATCATTCACATCCAATTCACCAAGTTTTTGTAGAGGCCGACTGTTATGATCTTCTGATGCCATACATAATAGAAGATATCTACAATCTTAAAAAAAGGAGCAGAAAACTTTTGTGCCTCAGTAATAATTTACAAAGTTCGACTCTTGAGTAACCGACAATTTTGATGATATTGAAGGCATTTAATGACGAGAAGATTTAATGATGTTTTCACTCGTCTAGAACACGGGGGTTACCATGGTTTGTTAGGGTTTTGCCGTGTTATGTTAGGTTCACATGATGGCGTGCAAAATTCGTTGCCTTATTTGACGTATAAATATTCTAGGCAGGGATATCTAGAAGATCACATGAGATTAATTCTGTCAGAAGAAAAGGTAAGCAATTCAGCTAAATTTAGTCAGTCCTTCACCGTGAATTATGTGCCAAAAGGTGATGTCTTCTAGAAATATATATATATTTCCAACGCGGGTTTGATTTTATTTTATTTTTTGTGAATTTATACAGATTTAGATTTGTTCAAACACGGGAGCGGTGTGGTTATGTTCCTAGAATTAAAAAAGAAGAAGAAGAAAGTCTATGACTTTGTGTGAATGGAAGATCTTTGTATTCCGTCCCATGACAATTAAACATAATACCATTCACTTTGAGACCGAAGAACTTGTGAAAATTTATCCAATCAAGATTATACATTAATGGTGCTTTTATAACATATTGTTTTTTTCTTGTAATGTCTTCAACCAAATTCTAATACATGACAAACGAATCCATTTTCACAAGCTATTTGGATTCATTTTATGTTCTATATTTAAGGAGTATATTTCCTTTTTAGCCACTAAAGGTTAAACTCTGAAGTTATTAAAAAATCAAACCAGTAAATAAAACAACTTATTCTTGAGATATAGGCTAAGGAGACGTTTGGTATGAGAGGAAATGGGTAGAACGTTAATCTTACAATTTTTCATCTCATTCGTCTTTATTTGGTAGACAAAATTTGGAAGAAAGAAAAATTATGAAGGATGAGGTTAAGCGTTACCCTCCATGACCAATGGGTTAAAAATTTGTCAAGGGGAAATTCCTTTTATTTTTTGTGCTTTCCCTCTCAATTTTGAATTTAACCTATTTGTCTTACACCTTGCATGTATGAATCCACCAATATATATATATATATATATATATGAAAAACATATTTTTTTATTCATCACAAACTTTCTCTTTCTTAATCAAGTTACCTTATTGCTCTCTCCCCCAATCTTTTGAAGTGCTCATTGACATCAGCGCTGTCTCATACCAATCACTTAATAAGCAAAAAATTGAAATAGGGATAGGTAAATAAAATTAATGGACCTTGGCGCAACTAGTATTGAATCCTCTTCCATGCTCTTTACAGTCTCATGATCTTAATCTCTCTAATATGGTACAATTTTTAAAAAGAAAATCAATAGCCTCCTGCAACATTGTATACTTCAAAATCTTGAGATACATTAACAAATCTTCAAACAAAAGAATAAAAATTGAAATATGATAAAATAAAAATTTAAAAAGAAGTGATGATGTCCCAAAAATTCAAGTAGGTTGAGAACAAAACTTATGTGTCTGATAATTGATTAATCTCTTAATAATAACAATCTTTTCTTCTCTCCCTAACAAATGTGGCTAGTAGTCAATACCTGATACATGGTAGGGCAAGGTTGCAATGAGTGGTACCTGAATAAGGTACTTTTTGGTGGATTCAGGAACTTTTTGATGCTCAAGTAAGTATTTTTTTAGAGAGAGTGTGCAATGATATTTTAGAGAGATACTTTAAAAACATGTATTTAATTGAGAATAGAGATTGTGAATTTGGCTCTTTAAAGAAATCATTTAGGCTTTATAATCCGTAAACCTAGTCCTTTGATAGAGAGGAGAGACTAGAGTGTCTTCTTGCGCTGATAGCATTTAATTAGAAATAAATATCTCTTACACATCATTAATGACAAATAAAATAATAGGTCTTTTTAAAGATTTTTATACCCCTAAGAATATAGGGAGATGCATATTTTTTACCTTAATTAATTATATTAAGGGTATCGACAAAATCAAACATAGTCTTCTAACTCTATAGAAAGCCTAAAAAGATCTTTTTTTATATATATATTATCTAGACTTAGTGAGAAGCGAAGCCTAGGGATGTACTTGGGCTAAACGCGTAACTAAGTCTAGGGATGTTGGGTTTGGAAACTTGCTAAACCAAAATGTACTTGGGCTCAGCATATAATTAAGCCCATATATGTTGGGTTTGGTGGCTTATAAGACCCACGTATGGTTAGGCTTACCGCATAGCTAATCTTAGGGATATTAGATTTAGCATCTTGCTAGACCTATATGCACATAGACTTAGTGTGTAACTGAGCCCATGAATGTTGGGTTTGATGACTTGCTAGACTCGCATGTGCCTGGGCTCAGAATGTAACTAAGCCTAGAGATGTTGTGTTTGGCGGCATATTACACCAAATGTACATGAGCTCCGCGTATAGCTGAGCCTAAGATGTTGAGTCATCAACATGCCTTTGGTCCTTTTGTTGAACATGAATTCCTAAAAAATAATAATATAAAACGCGTTGATCAATTAGTAGAGCCCCAAGTCTTTGCATAATTATTACGCAAAGATTTTGAAAGGTTATTTGCTTTAAAGAAAGTCTTTTTACTTAAGAGTTATTTATCGTATTAATAAGGGAATTTTCACCTTTCCTATGAGATTTTTCTTTGCATAATTGTTAGAACTATTTGTAGCCATATGTTCTATTTTCATTTAAAAAGGATGATCAGGTGACTTATATTTATTTAAATAAAAAGTGTCCCTTGGGAAACAAAATGGCGATGTGCATTCAATGTGGCAATTGAATGGACTTTTGGAGATATGATATGACACGAAAAGTCATTTATCCAACAATGAGGGTGAAAAGATGTTTCCTTTATAACCCTGGTCATTCTTGCTTCTATCTTTTCTTTTACTTTCACTTTTTATAATTGCTAAAAAACTACTCTATTGAAAAAAAAAACCAAACTAGTTTTACTCTAATTCGAGAAGAAGTCCTCTTTCTAGGTATGTCCTACCAAAGGTTTTTTTTCCTTCTCTATTTTAAATAGAAAAATGGACCTAATAGGGATGTTGTTGCCTCTTATAAGGAGTTCCAGTTTCAACATTAGACCAAGAGAAACAAAAGAGGATATGGGTCCATTAGACTGAGCCCTAAAACTAAAAGAGGTGAAGCCCAAACATCCACTTCTAGTAGAGGGAGAGTTGCTTTACTCATATGAGAAGTACTTTTCCTACCGCTAATAATAAACCTCATGAGAGAGGAAGACTGCCTTAGGCTCTTAAGGATAATGCTCGTAGCACTCTAGGTATGGAGGACATTGATTTCGTTAATGTTCGACAAACAAGAAAGTACACAACTCAAATGCTTATTGAGGCTAAGTGGATTAACCACTTAACCTTGGGCTCTGCTTATGATCATTTGAAAATTGCATTCACCTTCTACATATATGCTTTAGGGTACACCTTTCCTCTTCAAGGATTTATGAGGAGATTTTTAGATATTATCAATTAGATCTAAGCCAGCTACACCCTAACAGGTGGATAATTTTTAGGACCTATTAGCATCTAGCTTTTGGCATCAATGGTGGCAATGACATGTCTTGATTTTTTTTCCCTTCACCAACAGGTCTGTATGAGTCATAAAGGGAGCCTTGTAGGGAAAAATTGTTCATGTCAAAAAATAGAGAATGAGGTGGCTAATATTTAGGTATAATAGGCTAGTCAGCCTTAAAGATGAGATGTAATAGGTATAATATTTTGAATATACCTTATCTAAGCTGGAATGAGAAGAAGACATATTGCATTGGCATTGGCATTGGCCTCAACCAAGTACGAAGCCAATATGATGGCCAAAGGGAATTACCATGCTCTATTGTAAAGTATGTAGTTTCCTTACCCTTTTTGTTTTTATTACATCTAAGTTAACTATTACCTTTATTTTTGTATAGGATTGACAATTAAAGGAGAACAAGAAACTTCAGCAAGGTTTGTAGAGGAGAGTTCACTAACAGGGTCTTTGTCTCTTATCTTGAGTATAGGAAAGACTAAAAATGGAGGGCGACCCCATCATCATCCATGAACTCCCTATCCTAGAGGATGCAATGGTGAGAGCCAAAACTCTTATAGAAATGAAATCTAAGGGTAGTCACTCTCACTTTTTAGGGAGTCAAACATATTTGATCTTTTGAATTGTTTGCGGACATTGCAACCTACTTTAAGAGAAGAAGAGTCTTCACCCCTGTAGAGACTAGTGTTTTAGCCTCGAGGCTCTCGACCATGAAGGCTTTTATGATGGCATTTCCTCTACCTCGATTTCCAACTTTTTCTGTAGAGGTTTTAGTAGTTAGGCTCTTTACTTAGGCTTTTCTCGAGGAAACTAATTTTAAGGATATTTTTGCTGACCTCGCTCTTTATTAAGCTCCCTTCAGTTTCCCCACCTTAACTAATGAGGAGAGATAGTTTATAAAGGCTATTATAAAGGTCAAGCCTTGGGGAGACAAGCCTCGAGGTGGTGAGATTGCAAGAGGGGATCCCTCACCATTCTTTCAAACCTCTTAATAATGTCTGATGGGGCTAATTTCACCATTTGGTCTTAACTTGACAAATGACCTTTAATGTAAGGAAATTTCTCATTTTGTGTTGTAGTTTTGTTTTATAACCATTGTTCATAACACTTTGATTCGATAGACTTTCATAATATATGTCATTCCAAGAGGTGCTAGATGGTAGAGAGGAACCATGTAAAGGAGGCCATTTCTAAAAATATAGGAAAGTAGGTTGTCTTTGTATCTAAAAGAGGAGAAGGCTAGTATAGAGGCCGAATTGAGAAGCCTTAAGGTGGCTTATTCATCATTGAAAGAACATATATAAGTGGATATTATGAAATGAGAGATTCTAGAGGCAAAAATCACCCAAGATGGTGTATAAGTTAAGCTTCTTACTATCAGGGAAGAAGCCTAAAGCTCTCGGGCTAAGCTAAAGGCTTTATAGAACTTTCCTAGAGAGTTTTAGGAATTGTTTTGGGGTCTACAACTTTGTTAGAGATAAAATATTTCTTATCATATCCAACCTATATTTCTTCATTCAATCATGGGGAGTGTAGATGGACTTCAGTGTCGCTTTCCAACCAATCCTGATACCTAACTTTGTTGATGTGTTCCCTGTTAGAGTAGTTGTTACTATTAGGAATATCTAGTTGAGGAGTACGAGCTATATATATGACCCTCGTTCCTCCCTCCCTTTACGTATGTACACAACCCAGTCCTATAGGGTTAATTCATATAACATATATTTAGTTTTTATTTTATGAATTTGATTCTTTTTCATTTCTATGTTGACTTGTGTTGTCTGTATGGATCTAACTCTTGTAGTAAAAACTTCACACGAGGTTTGGGGCCTTTAAGAAAAGTTTTGAAAACCTATATGGGTTTAACACCCATACTTAGAAAAATATTGAAGGAATTCTCTAAACAATCTGTATGGGTCTAACGCCCATAATAAAAATTTTATGCAAGGTTTAAAAGGCCTTAGGAAATTATTGAAAATCTATTTGGCTCCAACACCTATACCTAGGAAAATCAAATTTTGATAGGAATAGAGCTTTGAATTAGGCCTAATCTTAGTAGGATATGACTCTTTCTTGGAACCGAGAAGAAATCTTGGTTGTGAGTGTATCTTTATATTTCTAATAGATCGTTGAGATGATGCTAGGATCATATAGAGCTTGGTGTTATTGCTTTATGGGAATCAAGTCAAAACTTTTTGGAATTGTAGGGCTATTGCCTTTGGGAGATCGCGTTCATCCTTGTTGTTGAGGCATAGTTTATCTCATTATTGGAGAGTTGTGGTATTGCACTAAGGAGACTATGTCGATGCTTTCCCAAGTAAATTGTGCAATCACATTAGAGAGAATGAAGTGATCCCTTTCAAGGTATATTATGCAATCCCATTAGGAAGGCTAGGTATATCCCATCTTTACAAGGTTATGGGATTGTTACCCTATGGAGATTATATCAATACCTGTTACTGAGGTGTTTATCCAATTCATAAAGAGTTGTGCAATTGTACTAGAAAGACTGTGGTGATCCTTTTTAAAGTAAATTGTGCAATCGCACTAGGAAGAATGGGTTCATCCCATCATTGGAAGGTCCTCAGGTATCATATAAAGAAAATAAAAAGTCATTTTAAATAAGTCATTCACATACAAGAATCTACATTCTTATTCTTATTAGCTATTGATAAATTTTCATTTGATCAAAGTGTTAGGTGTGAGGGAGACTCTCCCCTCTCTCTTAGATGATTGCCAAAGATACTTCACATGTTTTTTTATGCAACCATATTATTTGATAGTTTTACTCATATTTATCTAGTATTTTGCCTATGTTTTATACATAAAATGCCTTAATATTCTTTATTTTATTCTTTGAAGGTACTTTTAGATGTAAGATTCAAAAAGAAGTAAATTGGAGATAATTGGTAGATTTGACCTCTAATTGATGTTTTATGCAAAACTTGAGCTTTAAAGGTTGAAACGAAGTGATTCTAGTGGCATTTGAAAGCTAACATCCATACTTTTCTACACATATATGGCAAGAAAAATTTTAAAAAGAAAGATTATGAAAATCATAGCCTTCAAAGTTAAATCTCACATTCTACCAGTATTGACATTCGACCATTTTGACTTGAATATCTTGAGCTACAAAAGTTCATTTGATGCAAACTTAATTTGTTTATATTCCTGACTTGAAGACCATTTAGCCTAACAATTGTTAGCAAAAAAAAAAAATAGCTCATATGAGAGAGATATGATTTTTTTCTAAGATGACACATTATATGATTTTTCTAAGATGACACATTAATTCTGCCAACAGACAGGTTTTGTGAAAAAAACAAGTCTAAAGTACTTGTCAAAGCATTCAAACCATCAGCCAAGTCTTTATTTCAGCAATTTAGCTCCTCTAAGTTAAAATTCAAAGCTTGAAGATTTTATGAAAGGCTATTTCTCCTTTTTTTAGAAAAACAGTTGTTAAAAGGCTTAAATGTAAATTGTCTACTTAGGAAATGATTATTTCATAGAAAAGGGATTATGGTTTCCTATGATATAAAAAGAAAGAGAGAAAGGAAAAGAGAGGACGGTCAACCAAGAGAAATAAAACCTACATTCCTCCAACAAAACCTGAAATCATGTTTTCTCCTTTTTTTTTTATTAATTGTTCAGTAAACATGCAAGGCTAAACTCTTTTTCTTGGTTGCAAAGACATGGAAACCTTTGGATTTCAAGAACAGTGAGGTTTATTTTACTTCTTTTCAGTTTATATGATGAATATGTTTGTTCTCCTATGCTTATTTGTCATATGATTGTTTATTTTAATTGCTACAGTAGACCCTAAGTTATTATTGTAGATAATTTATTGCTAAGTTCAATATCAAAACTGGAGTTGTGGTATATGAACTTGTGAAGCAACTACGTTTAATAATTGTGGCAGATCAACATTATTAACCTTAGGGAGAACATTTGAATGATCAAATCAAACATGGACTTTAGATAATTATGTTGTCTAGATTAATCAACTCTCCTAGTTCTTAAAGCTACCATTGAATTAAATTACTAGTACAGACATTGTGGTTGTTTGATGGTTAGGATTAGTTATACAGCGGATCTGTTAACTAATCAACGTAAGAAAAAATAAATATTCAGAGTACAAATTGACATTTTGTTTCCATGATCCGTTCTGATTTCTATAGGTAGACGTTTACGTGCAACTAATGTTTGTTTTTTTTATAAATTTTGGTTTTCTTTGATTTAGCATTGATTGCTTCTTTCTGTTTACTTTTGCTTTAGCCTAGATAACCTTCAAACCCTTTTAAAATTGCATATCATCTAGCATAAAAATCTAACTTGAACCTTCCTCATGAGATTGACCTCTTGCTTGCTCTATACTATCTTGTGTGTTGTGTTTTAAGTTAGGTTAATTAATTTGTGCGACCGCAACATCGCAACAATTTTATAGTTTCAACCAACATTCCACTTGTACTTGTTGAAAGCTTTTCAAAATCTTGCGGCTCTAACTACATTCATGAGGTTGGCAAACACATAACCCAAATTTTCTCATCTCATTAAATCCATGGGCAAGTAGAAGAAATCATACTCTGACTTAAAGTGAACAAATTACTACACAACCTTTTCTATATAATGAAGAGTTATTGGAACTCTAATAGAGCAAATGTGCCTACAATTGTAGGGAGATTTGTGACACATCCCATTCAAGGAGTGTCTTGATCATTTGCCTTTTATGGTGATTAGGGATATTAAAAACTAGTTCATAAAGAACATTGATGGCCCTTTTAATCTTTTCCCACTAACATGTCAATTGATGATCTCCTAAAAATCCAAGTAGCTTGAGAACAAATCATATGTATCGGATAATTGTTAATCTTTTCATTCAAGAAATTTGTCTTCTCTAGTAGTTATTACCTAATGCCTGGTAGGCTAAGGAGCTATGGCTGGTATCTAAAAAAATGTTATTTTAGTTGATTTTGGCACTCTTCAATGTTTAAATAAGTATCTTTTTAGAGAGAGTGTGTGCAATGATATTTTGGAGAGATTATCTGAAAATATGTATTCAATCGAGAATATAGATTGTGAATCTCGAAGCTTTATAATCCATGAACGTTGTCTTTTTATAATGAGGGAGGGCTTAAGGGTCATTTTCATTGATAGCATTTAATGAAGTATAAATATCTCTTTCACATCATTAATGAGGAATAAAGTAACAGGTCCTTTTAAAAACTTTTACAAACCTAGAGATATAAAGGATTGAGTATCTTTGACCTTGAGTATTTATGTTAACGGTATTTACCAAAAATTATCGGGGTCTTGTGACCCAATAGAAAGCCTCAAAAGATCATTAGTTTTACATCCATCTAGGCTCAACGAGATGCTGAGACTAGAGATGTTAGGTCTAGCAACCTACCAGACCAACATGTACATGGGCTTAGCTCTTAGCTGAACCTAGAAATGTTGGGTTTGTTGGATAACTTATTAGTACTTAAAAGTTTATTTTTATCAAGGTTTTATATCATCATTTTGCACTTGAAGTATCAATAACTCCTTAACTAAAACATGCTTTATAATAACATATCTAATAATACAAGATACCTTTAACTTATGGTAAATGTTCATCTTAAATGCAAGCCTATCACATAAATAAAAGGATTTATTGATGAGTTTAAGTACTGAAATTGAAAGGACAAAAAGAGGGCTAAACTTAGAAAAGAGATGTTGGTTTAGTCCAAATTGGAACACTGTTCAGTAATTGGGTCATATCTGAAGCTGTAGATCTTGGATTTAGGTCTGCTTTTATATTTTTGTAATATTTAAGTTTTATTTCATATTATATTTTCCTTAATCTCTTGTTTGTGCTTTTCATTTCCTTTACTATACTTATGTTCTTATGTTGTTTATTTATGTTTATCTTCTTCATTATATTTAGCTAAGTTTATTATGTCAAGGTAAAAAGGTTTCACTAATGGTGTTAGAATAGATATAATATAAACTCAACATGGACTTCAATGTTTATATCCAAGAAAGTTTGTTATTAACATGTCTTATCTTTTTATCTTACTAATTCTTAATACCTTGCTTGTTAAATGGTTAATCTAGATTTGTATTGTATAACACTTGGTACAACAAATGCTTGGCACTTTCATAGCTAAACTGTGTAGTAACCTACATATGTGCTATGAAAGGAACTTGATTTCTTGTTAACATAAGTTAGCATCATAAATTCCTGACAATATTTAAAGGTTTGGTGTTACTTAAATAAGATAATTAATATGATCATGGTTAAAATTTATAATGAACTATTAAGGATAAATCATTTTATTGGAACCTCTTTTGTGTGTGGTTTTTAGTTGATTAATAAAAAGAGTTTATACTATACTTATTTCTAATACTAGTAATGGATCCTCTAACCTTGACAATTATTTTATCATTATTTAATATTTACATTAATCTTACATCTCAAAGTCGTCGTCGTCGTCGTCGTCGTCGTCGTCGTCGTCGTCATTGTTGTTATTGTTATTGTTATTTATAATTTAGATAGTTAATCTTCTTGTGGTTCAACCCCGGTCTTACCGGGTTATTTATTACTTCGACACTCTTACACTTGGGAGAAGATATCAATCTTTTAGTCGTGTCACTAACCAAACCCATACATGTTTAGACTTAGATCGTAGCTGAGCTCAAGGATGTTAGGTGTAACACCCCACCTCACTAGCAAGATATTGTCCACTTTAGACCTCCCAGTCCACCCAAATCCAAGGCTTCCACCTAGCTCCCCCTCACAGTTTTGTTCTTGGCAGTCACGCATGACCCCAAAACGCATCTTACTAGTCAAGGTGAGCATGCACTTATAAGACCCTAGCTCTCGACGCTCGCTTCCGATGTGGGATCTTACACTGCCCCCACCTTAAGACGAGCCGTTCTCGGCTTTGATACCAAATGTAACACCCCACCTCACTAGTAAGATATTGTCTGCTTTGGGCCTCCCAGTCCACCAAAATCAGAGCTTCCACCCAGGTCCCCTTCACAGTTTTGTTCTAACCAGTCACGCATGATCCCAAAACACATCTTACTAGTCAAGGTGAACATGCACTTATAAGGCCTTGGCTCTGGACACTCGCTTCCGATGTGGGATCTTACATTAGGTCATCACCCTACCTTTGATCCTTTTGTTGAACATGAATACTAGAAAAAAAAATAATTTAAAATATATTGATAAGTAATAGTAATATGATAATCCTAATGAAGAGAGGGTAAATCTAACCTAATTAAGGAAGGAAATGTGAGTAGATTGAAAACTTCTTACTATATATATCAACCATGTTATAGTCATTGGTCAACCAAGCACGACCTATTAAAAATGAAGAATCACGCGACATCACGGGGTGACCACAAATCTAGAGTCGTGCCCTACTTGTCATTGCCTCAATAGTCAAGGAGCATTTTTGTCCAAATAAAAAGGCGGTTATGGGCCGACTCATGACGCAATAGGCATTATCTCTGTATTTACAAGCGTTCACTTCTTTCAAATTCAATGAATATCCCCTGAGAGACGTGAGAATGGAGGGCCTAGTTCTTTGCCCTGCAAATTACGTGCCTTTGTCACCAATAAGTTTCCTGGAGAGAGCAGCTACTGTTTACGGAGATAAAACATCAATTGTGTATGGCAGTTATGTTAGATTTTCATGGAAAGATACATTTGCGAGATGTCTCAAGCTCGCTTCTGCTTTGGTCCAGCTGAAGATTTTCCCTGGAGATGTTGTAAGTTTGGCTCTCCACACTTTGTTATATATGCATTCTTGTCGAAAATATTTCTTGTTAAATGAGCTTATGTCAAGTCCCAAAGTCCAACCAAATGAATTACGTGATGCAAGTGAATTTGAGAAGCCATTAAACTTCTTTAGTCTTCCCATATTGTGTGTTTGAAGCAATCTTCGTTGTTCTCCTTTTTTGTTCTTTTGAACCTTGGCCTAATTAAATGATAAATCCAGTTTTTGTTGCTATGTATTTTATTTCTTCCTGAATTCATTAATAATGTTTCTTCTTTTTAATTTCTATAACTAATATTAAAAAAACTGATCTAATCAATTCCTTCAGTTCCAGGGAGTGATTATAGATATTGAGTTAGGTTTCAGCTACTTTCAAGTCCAGTTTATATATCCGATCTGTTATTTATTAAGCAAAATAACTATATATATATATATATATATCATTCCATTATGAAGCCAACTGTATTTTTCTGTCCTTATTAATTCTATATTTTTATTGACAAGCTGTTATGGTTCATTAACAAGGAATGATAATATTTTAACGCAAATCAAATAGATTAAAAGATATATATATATATATATATATATCTCACACTTCAACTATATATTATTATTTTATTTAATGTTGAATAATAAATAATAATTGATATCAATATAAATATAAAAACCTCATAAATAAAATATAAACACCTAAATTTATAATTAGAATAAAATAGAGATATTGAAAAATCCAATCTATCGATACATACACATTAATTAATTAATTATAAAAATCATATGTTAATTCATTCATGCTAATAATAATAATAATTAATGAAACTCTAAAAGAGATGGTGTTTTTATTATATACTACCTCATAAAAAAAAATTTTTTTACTTCGCCTTCGTTTTTTTTTTCTTTTATTCTTTATCTTTTGGTTTATGATTGATCTTCATAATTTATTGTAGATTATTTTTTATTGATTATTCTAGTTTCATGACCTATGTTATAAGTTTAGTAGATTAACCTGATTGATTTGGATTTTTTTCTTCTTCTTTATAATTGGCTCTTTTATTTTTTATTTTCTCGTTCAACATTAGTTGATTAGAAATTAAGTTTTATCGTTTTCTCAATTAACTTTATATTTGATTATCTTAGTCTTGTTATCTTGATTACAAATTTTACCGGTTAACCTGAATTGACTAGGGTCGTTTTATTGTGCTTTTTTTAAATAAAAAAATTTAGATTTCATTTTCCAATAATAGATTGATCGGAAATTATGTTTCATAATTTGTTTTCATTTGTTTTATATGGTGTTATTTAGTCTCATGACCTGAGTCACGAGTTTGGTAGGATAACCTCGGTTGTCATAGGTTTTTTTAGTTTGTTTCCTATGAGGTTATTTCAGTTTTATGACCCAAATCATGTGTTTAGTGGGTTAACTCATGTATGTTTTTGTTATTTTTTTAATTGATTTTTTTTTAATTTCATACTTTAACATTGTGTTGATTATGAAATTGAGCTTTATAATTTTCTTTTATTTACTTTTTAAGGAATATTTTGGTTCTATGACTCAGGTTGTGGATTTGACATGTTAGCTCAGCTTGACTCGGGTTATTTTTTTTTAATTTTTTTTCAATTCTACCATTCAACATTATATTGATTGAGATCTAAACTTCATAAATTACTTTGATTTGCTTTATATGGGGGTTATCATGATCTCATGACTTAGGTCGTAAATTTGACAAATTAACCCAAGCTGACTTGGATCAATCCAATATGTTTTCGTCTCCATATTTTTTTAACAAAAAGGGTTGTTTAAAATTTTGTTGAGTCAAAATATGATTTTTCTAATCGTTCTTTTTAAACTCGTCAAGTTAAACAAGTCACATCTAGTCAATTCACAAATGATTTAATTTTTTTTACTACAAAACTTAACACTCCTTCTTTTCTTGTCGTTATAAACTTTTTTTTTTGTAAGCTGACTTATGTATTAAAAGAAAATGATACAAAGAATATAATGGGCATACCCAAGATTTACAATGTGGACAAAAACAAAAACCAACAAATGGCTACAGGCTAGCCACATAACAAAACAAAAACTTAGACCAATTAGATATGCTAGGGGTAGAAAAACAACCAGCTAAACATCAAATTAAGAGTCCATGTTATTGACCCTCCAAAGTCTTTGGATCCTTATGTTTTCATCTGTTTGTTAAACATTCCTCATCAAAACAAGCTTATCGCGAATGATACATTCGATTTGATCAAAAACCAAATTCGAAGCTTTAGACACATCTGCAAAGATCCTTGCGTTCCATTCTTACCAAATACAATACACTATAGCTGCGAAACCCAGTTTACGAGAAAAGTTGATGAAAATTTTGCCATGCCAAGAGATAGTGGCCAATCGAATCCATTCATCCAAGCTTTTTGTCATTCTTGGAATGTCGCATCTGTCACAAACATTCCACCATAATGCTTTCGTAAAGGAGCATTCAAAGAACAAGTGGTTGTGATCTTCATTACTGCGGAGACAGAGTGAGCACCTATTAGGACCATGAATACCAAACCGATGAAGTCTATCCTGCGTTGAGAGTTTTCGTTGGATAGCCACCCAAAGAAGAAATGCATTTCTTGGGACAACATTCTTGAACCACACGATGTCATGCCAATCAACCATTTGATGATGAATTCTTAGTTGTTCCCAAGCTACATTGACCGAGAAACTCTGATTTGGCGAATCCAACCAAACAATCTCATCCTTTTGCCCCTTAGGAGTAGATGTGGAAGGAATAGCTTCTATAATGGGGTGTCAGCCAATAGCATGAGTGATAGGAATTCTTCATTCTAAGTTATTAATCAGCACGTTCACTCTCGCGTTGTGTTCCATACATGAATCATAGATGAATCTTTCACCGTAAGTATCAGCGAGCGGGCTGTGAGGATGCCAATTATCAAACCATAGAGAGGTTGTCATTCCATCTCCGATGATGTGCTTCATCTTCGGCCATGTTAAGGATCTGAGCTTTAGAATCTTTCCCCAAGCCCAAGAGCAGCTTTTTGGCGTCTTGATTGTCCAGAAATTCCTACCTCGCAAGAGATTGGATCTGATCCAAGTAGACCAGATTGAGCCATCTAAGTCATTGCACAAGTTCCAAATATGTTTCAACAAGGCAATCTTGTTCCATTCTGCTATCCTTTTTATGCCTAGCCCCCCCTCTTTTTTTGGAAGACATACCTGATCCCAAGCCACTTTAGCCCTAGTAGTGCTCATATCTGAACCTAACCAAAGAAAGGATCTCATAATTTGCTCAACATTTTTCACTACTTCCCCAGGTAATAGGAATAGAGATGCCCAATAGACCTGGATGGAGAATAAGACTGAGTTAATCAATTGTACTCGCCCTGCAAAAGAGAGTGTTCTACAGGTCCAATGTCGTACTTTAGCGGTAATTCGATCCACGAGGCCCTTACAATTAACAGCCTTTAGTCTGGACGAGATAAGAGGCACTTCCAAATATTTCATTGGAAGCTCCCCCTTTCTAAACCCAAGAATACTGATAATCTGTTCCCTCTCAGCACCTAACGGACCGCTCAAAAAGATGTCACTTTTGTTTGGATTTGGATATAGACCTGATAGAACTTGAAACTCTGTGAGTACATTTTTTATCATACGAATTGAATGTACATCCCCTTTGCTGAATATCATTAAGTCGTCGACAAAGCAAAGATGAGAAATTATGTCCTTCTTGCATCTCCAGTGGAACTTGAAGTTTTGGTTGGCACTCATACTGTAAAACAGCCCTGACAGGATTTCCACGCATAGGACAAACAAATATGGAGATAATGGATCACCTTGTCTCAGCCCTCTCCCCCTTTGGAAGTAACCTGCAAGTTCACCGTTGACGTTGATTGAGAATTGACATGATGTAACACAAACCATGATCCAATCAATGACTGTTCTAGGGAATCCCATTTTTATTAACGTAGCATCAACGAAATCCCACGGAACCGAGTCATAAGCCTTCATTAGGTCTACTTTCATAGCACAACGAGCAGGACCCATAGTTTTATGATAGCCTTTCATTAGTTCCTAAGACAAAAGAATATTGTCGCTGATTCTCCGTCCAGAGACAAAAGCTGTCTAATACGGACCTACTAAGGATGGTAAAACAACTTTCATTCTCCCAACTAGAATCTTCGTGATGCATTTGTATACTGTATTGCAGCAAGATATAGGACGAAAATCTGTCAACCTCGTAGGATTAGCAACTTTAGGGATAAGGGAAATGGATGTAGCATTCATTTCTTTAAGCATTCTACGAGTCTGAAAGAAGGAGCTAACAGCGTTGATTACATCTTCCCCCACTATGTGCCACATTCTTTTGAAGAAAGCCATCCAGACCAAGAGCTTTGTTGTTTTTAAAACTAAACATAGCATGCTTAATCTCCTCTCTTGTTACATCTTGTGCTAGTACATGCTGTTGAGTTGAAGACAGTTTGTAATTAATTGCCGATTGCATCACTTCCTCGTTCAGGACCCTAGGCATCTGTTTCACTCCCAATACACGCTGGAAGTATGCAATTACTTCTGATTTGACTGCCTCTTGTCCTTCAGCGACTTCTCCATCCTCTCTTGTAACCGAAAGAAGCTTATTTCTATTATGTCTACCATTTACTGATTTGTGAAAGTAGCTAATATTCTAATCCCCCAAGCTAAGCCATTGTATCCTTGCCTTTTGTTTGAAAAAAACTCTCTTCCACCCTGACAGTAGAAGCATAGTTACGAACAGCATCTCTTTCTCGCATACGCAAAGTTGGATTCTCAGGCGCTGTATGCAGAGCTTGTTGAGCCTTATCCATGTGATCTTTTGCATCTTTGACTCTATCAGAAATATTAGAGAAGTGAGTCTTATTGAAATGTTAAGTTCCTGCTTTAGCTTCCTTAGTTTGCAACACAGTTGATACATTGGACAACCTCCTAAATGTTGATCCCATACTTTCTTCACCAAGGGCATGAACTCGTCATGATCCATCCACATATCGAAGAATCTGAATGGTTTTTTTATGTTCTGAACATTGCCAGTGACTTTTACCACCATGGGAGAATGATCTGACATACCAGCAGGCAAGAATCTCGCTTCCAACAATGGGAAGTGCATATTCCACTTCTCATTCACAAACACTCTATCTAGTTTCCGCATAATCATATTCTCAGGACATTGGTTCGTCCAAGTATAATGCATACCTGAATACCGAAGATCATCCACTTTCGCTTCATGTATACATGTTTCCAATCTGTCCATATGACCAGCCCACGTAGAAGACCCTCTTAACCTCTCTGACTGGTTGCGGATAGCATTAAAGTCGCCCATAAGAATCCATGGGGCTGACTCCCATCCATTACTACGACTCACAATATCAGACCATAAAGCCTCACATAAGGATGTATTATTGTCTCTGTAAATGATTGAAGTATTAAAACATATATTGGTAGCTAATATCATGACAGAAACATGAATAGCCTGGTCTGACATTCCCAGAACATCCACCTTCACCAAATCAGCATTCCAACAAACCCAAATACAACCACGACAAGAGAAATCATAATTATACAAGAATGACCAATTACGCAAAAGAAGTTGCGAAACATTATCTTTATTCCTGTCTCTAACCCGAGTTTCAACCAAACCAAAAAAAACCATCCTCTCTTGATGGATGAGCTGACGCAATTCTGAATGCTTTATGGGATCATTCAAACCTCTAACATTCTAACATCCAATAATCATAGGGAAATAGAGAGGAGTACCAAACAGCAACACACTGATTACCTTGACTTGCCCCCCCTCGAGGAGCCAGATTTCTTACTCTTCTTTGAAAAGCCTGGAGAACCCGTTTTCTTTTTCTCTAGAGAGTCTCTAGCCTTGCTAGCTAACTGATTAATAAAAGTTTCCCCGTCACAAGAAATCAGACTTTGCGGACTTGTTGGGATCAGTGACGTCGACTCCTTATCATTGTCTTCCTTACCTGTATCACCTCCCATAGCTCCAATATCAACATTTACCTCATGACTAACAGAGTTCATGGTTGCATAAGCAATTGTATTACAGATGGTTAAACTTTGATTTAAAGAAGTACATGCAGCCCCTTCCTTCGGCACCATGTCTGCTCGTAAACTCTTCAAAACAAGAGGAGAGGTAGGATTTTCATCTTCATAACAACCAGCATTGGGCACATTTGATGTCACAGTTTCATTCATATTACAATCAGCAATATGTAAAGCAGATGCTAAACAACCATTCTCATTACAATTAAGCTCTTTAGATGCCAAACTTCCTTGAGCTTTAAACTAAGGAAAATATGGTAAAAAATTTTATTTATTTTTTACATATTAGTATCATGTTTCCAACCTTCATATCATTTAAGGCTCTACTAGAATTTCAATAGAGTGTACCTTTAATACAGACCATTCCTACATCATCGACTCCTGCATATACATTTATTTCACCATCTCAACGGTATCCAAGTTCTTTGGACCTTACTGGTTACATCATCAATCAAGAATAGAATCATATATCCTTCCATATTTTTTCATTTCATACTTCATATACAATTTCAAAATATGAATATTATGAACTAAATACATACAATAATAATTTCATAGAACTAGAGTAGGTTTAAATGTCATATTTCAAACCCAATGAAAGAAGTTTAAAAATTAAGTTATGAACATCCTTAGTATTGATATTATTCATATATAAGTTATTCTCAAAATTACATTACAAAAGGTAGTCAACATATTTAAAATTACATCATCATCACCTAACCAAAAAAATGTTAGGTACGATCTATTGTTCTGTTCGAGTCAGTGATAATTCTAAAAATAGTTTATTTTTTATAACATTAGAATATATTGTAATAAATACATGTTAAACACACACACACATATGTTATAAGCACAACCAATTCAGTTAATTTTTTGGTAAATACATCAACCTATGCCAAATTCCAATTTAGTACATTTCTTTGAATCCTTGATAAACTTTTTTTTCATCATGGTGCTTATAAAACTTACGCAATCACATTAAGGAAGTTTTTATTCACAACACATTTAATCCATGCCACAATTTGTTTCTTCAAAAACATCTACTTCAGACGATTATATGTGTGTATCACAACCATATCTAGTTCACACCATTATTTGAATTTAAAATACATTTAAATTATGTCACCTTTTTTTAACAAACATATTTATACCCTTTCATCTTCCAAAATTTTCAAATTATTCTAATCAAATACTCATGTTCATGTTATTAGCTATTTTAACTTTTATGTGATTATTTGCCTACTTTAATCTCTTGTAATCCATACTCATCATCACTAGGTTTCATCATTTCAATTGCTTTTTATATAAGTCATGCTATTATTCTTCATACTATTTCTGACTCTTTTCCAAAAGGATTGAAGGCTTACACTTTATCTTGATTTATTATTCTAAATGAAAACTTTTCTAACTTAATGAGATTTCGATAGGGTTTCTCTTATTCAAAAACTCTATCTAAATATTGTCCTGTCATTTCCTATAAAAAAAACTTTTCATAAAATTCCAATATCATTATCACACAAGTAATTTTTGTTAAAATAATCCAAATTAACAAAAAATAAATACAAACATAAGAGAGAAAGAGTTAGGGTTTTCATTAATCACAATATTCTGAAGTGTAGCTTTAACCTAAATACAAAGAGATTATATATAAACTAAACTGAAAATATTATTCTACCCTTAATAAATAAAACAAAATAAATATATATATTTCTTAACATCTCCCTCCAAACTCACAATACGATAGCTACAAGCATCGAGAGTTTGCCGACTAGAAAACAAAAACAAGAAATGGAATGGGACTTGGTAAAGAAGTCTACAATCTGCAAAGAAGAAGAAACAAAAGGCAGAGTAATGGTGTCATGCTTGGGATAATGACGAGTAAGATGATAATCAATCTCAATGTGCTTAGCTCATTCATGAAAAACCGAGTTTTAAGCAATCTGAATAGAACTCTAGTTCTCACAATACATAGGAGTAGGATGAGAAAGAAAAACTCTCATATCAGTAATTAACAAACATAACCAAACAATTTCTTTGGTAGTAGATGTCATAGCATGATATTCTACTTTAGTTGAAGAATGAGAAACAATATATTGTTTCTTGCTCTTCCAAGAAATAAGAGAATCACTTAGAAAGATACATAAACTAGTAACAAACTTGCAATCTATAGGATCACTATCATGATCAATATTAGAGTATGCACACAGCTGCAAGAAAGAGGTAGGTGAGAGTAAAAGACTCTGAAAGACCATACCACGAAGACATCGCAAAATACCAAATATAAATTATAATTATAATTCAATAGAATTAGATAAATTAAATAATTTAATATATTATCTATTCAACAATTTATTGATTTATGTTGAAGATCAGATGCATCATCCAACAACTTATCATGATGCCTTAAATATTAAAAAAGTCATTAGTGGTTTGACTTAACTTTTTAGTGACCGGTTTCTCAGTGTAATTAATATATTTTCATCAATAATGTTTGATTTAACATAAAAGCATAAGTATGGTTGTCATATTAAATCATGTTTGTTCTCTACATAATAGTCATTAATAATTTGAATAAGATTTGAAACTCTTTTCAAATCTCATTCTACATTGGCCAAGGATTTCGTAGTCAATACTATTTGAGAATAGATGAAACATTTTTTGTAATTTACCTAAAGTGATGAATCATCTCTTGATCACTCAAGTACCTTTATATAGTTCATGTTATATCCAATGTATGCCACTTCATTACCTCAATCAAGATAACTTGTAATAAGATCAAAGCATAACATTTTATACATAATATAACTTAGTGATCTTAAGTCTAAGGATCACTTACACAACCATCACGTAAGTCTTTATATAGACGTAAGTGATCTATTCATATGGAATTTTCATGTGGGTTAGTTTAGTGTACATGTTTTATAACAAGCACCAACATATTAGTTCTAGATATCTCTTGTACCTTAGCTTATTAGAACAATTACTTCCTTTCATAAAGGAAATAACATAATATGTATCAGTCTCTATGGCTCTAATAAATATTTAGTATTTAAGAGAGTATCTTATGAACAATACTTTGATGCAATAAGAATCTCATAATTACAACAATTTTATAATTTTCTTTGCAAAGTATTTTTGTCCCATAAACTTTATTTTTACTCTAGATTCTTAAATCAAATATTAGATTAATATATATAATATTATATGAATATTAAAGATATAAGCCTTTATTAATAATAAATATGTATTTTCATGAATATAATAATGGCATGTGTAACCAATCGATGACTACAAGACATATTAAACTAATACCATCACCGGACACTAGCCCCTTTGCTGGATAACTAGTTCCTCAACATGGCCTATCACCAAGTACTAGCCTTATTATCAAGTAACTATTTTATCAACATATCTCATTACTAGGCACTAGCCCCATCATTGTGTAACTAGTTTCTCAACATAGCCTATTATTGGGCATTAGGCCCATTACCGGGTAACTATTTCCTCAACATAGGTCATTACCAGATGCTAGCCTCATTATTGGGTAACTAGTTTCTCAACATAGCCTATCAATAGGTACTAATCTCATAACCAGGTAACTAATTCCATAACATGGCAATTTTCGTTGTTTCTGTCAAAGTCAATTATTAAAGTTTTACCTCCATTATGTTCAATCACCCTTCATAATTTACTAAATGTTTTTCACCTATGCATTTAATTACAATGCATACTAATTTCTGTATTGAGGGCTTATGCCTTCATTTAATAATAACCATACACAATATAATCAAATAACCATTGTAAATGTAACAATTACAAAAGCATGTTTAATTAAATAAATAAGTCAATGAGGGTTAATCCCTTACTAATACTTTTAGTTCCCTTTGAATCAACTAAACTAACAAACTATCCTGGTTATCTAAACAAAGATGCCACTAACCTTTTGGCTAGTATGAATAAATTATCTTTTTTTATCATCTATTTCTCATTCAAGAATTGACATTATATATCCAAAGAATGCGTAATTATATAATTCTACAAATCTCGTTAGTTAATAGATGTGAAGAACACCTACCTGTTATACGTGCTCCTAATGTATCTCTTTATTATTGTACAATTTTTGCAAGCTCTCCTATATCAATAATTTTACAATATCATTTTTCATTCAATAGTCATTCCATATAATATAATCTATGTTGATTTCTTTCAACTTGATCATCATTTAAAATTTAACGTGTATTGAAATCTCATTACAACTCTTCAACCTATAATCATGATCTAATTAACAAAAGAAACTTCCTACAATTCCTACACACACACATGTATACTCTAGTATACTCAAGTTTCGTTCTTATAATTTCTACCATTCAAGTTTTACTTTAAGAACACTATTTCTTATTTTAATCATGACCAAAGTTTCAGATTTTGATTTTGGGCATGGATTTTTTCTTTATAAATTTAAGATACAACGCTATAATTTTTGTGAAGGAAGGAAACCTAGTTTTGCCTTTAACACCCTTTTGTGACATTCATAATTTATCTAGCAAGGTTTAGTTTGAACTTTCTTCAGTTTTTAACCCATATCCAAGGTTATACAACTCCAAATAAAATGAGGTCAATCCCATTTGAAATTTAATATCCTTAACTATATCTTTCATGAGAAATATATTTTAAATTCTATCATTTACCAATTCAAACTTCAGTGACAAGTTAATTGATGAAACTATCCAACAAAAATCCAGCATGACCTTTCTTTAGTTTTTAATCCATATCTGGAGTTCTATAACTAAAAATTAAATAAGATTAATCCCATTTGAAAGTTAACATCTTTAACTACAACTTTCATGAAGAAAAATATTTTAAATTCTATAATTTATTATTTCAAACTTTAACTGGAAGTCAATCAATAAAATTGTCCAGCAAGGTTCTAGTTAGTTGGATGCATAACCACATATTTTTATGAAAATTTTCCCATTCAAGGCGACCATATTTATGCAATGTTCTTTAACATCAACACAACTTTACATAATGTCACAAGTCAATTAAACCAACAATTCTAAGCCCTTTAAGTAGAGTTGATTGAAACCTCTATCCATGGTAAGGTAAGGATGGATTTCCTTTTCAATACGTGTACAATTAATTTTAAAATGTTCACTTCATACATTCAAACATAAATTCTTCATGAATTGAGACAATTACAACTATTTCATGTGAACAAGACTTGATAGACAAACAATGGGTTCTTCCCTTTTTAATTAGTAATGTTTACATCTTGTTTCATTTATTAACTACGCATACAAACACAATTTTATGCAATCTTCATAACAATTTCATCAAAATCCCAACTCCCCTTGATTTTTCTTTTTGGTCGAAACTCATCCCAAATCAATTATGGGACACAATTTTTCTTCTTCAATTCTTTCAATTGAACCATTACCAAATCATTTATCATGCTTATAAATATTATTCATACACAATTTCATCAATAAACAATCTTTCAATCATCAAATTTCCATCATGCATTTTTCAACTAAAATGTATCATTTCACAAGATAAACTCAAACCAAGATTGAATCAAAATTTCTCACCTCTTAAACACAAGAAATTTGAAGGAAAAAGATGTTCAAAACAAGTTTTCTTCTTCCTCTAATTGTTTCCTCCCGGCCCGTCCCTTTATACTCTCCAAAACTTCAAGTCTTCAATTATTAGTTCAAATTCCTTTAAAACTCTATTTTGATCCTTTACTCACTCTTATCTAGTGTTTAAATGGATGAATTACGTGGAAATCAAGTAAAAATCAACAAAACTTTGCCCTTTTTTCTTAAATAAAGTGGCTGACCATGAATGGTTTCTAGTAGAATCTAGTAGAAGCCATTCACAATTTAAATGCTCTCACTTTATTTATTATACTCTTGCCCCAAACTTTCCATAATTACAACATGGCCCCAACTTAAACTTCCATTGTTTTATGCACTAACCACTAAAATTTGATATTTAGGACCTTCCCAAGCTCTAATTGTCTTGAAATTGTAACCTTAGTAAATCAATATGTATGAATACCTCTCGTAAAATTATAGCTCGATTCAAAATTCAGATTAAGAGATACACTCAAAATTGTAAAATTAAACAGTCGATAATTTTTCACCAAAAATCTGAATTTTGCATATTGTATAATTTACTTAAATCATCGTGGGTCTTAGACTAATTCATTTATTCTTGTTTATAACTATTATAAAAATTTCTTAGAGTCTTTACCACTTTTAGTTCCATTCGCACTTTTGTGCATGAGTTTATTCTGTAAATCAACATTTTCCACGCAAAAGAGACCTACATTAATTTATTCGAAACTTCCTTTTATTCTCCAAATAATATCACTTAAATTTATAAGATTTTCTCTTTCAAATAATTATTTTAGCCGATCGAGAAACTTACATGATTTATTATTATTTAATATTTCATGTACTGATATATTTCTTTTTCTCATCTGAAATTGAAATTAATCACTTGTACATGTTTATTTTGATACATAACTTTTTCTCTAATCTATCATTTTTCAATAAAAAATTTACAATTTCTTGCACTAATTTACTAGTTTGAAGCGAGGTGTTTATAGAAAATATGATAACAATTTTTTAATATTTTTTATGTTAAAAAAAAAAAAATTAATTTAACCCAAGGTATAGCGCCTAACAATGTTGTAGTAATAATAATAATAATAATGTCTACTAGGAGGATAGTGGTTCCATTGACTTATGACACAAAGTCCGCTTGTGACTTCCAACAAGAGCTATCATGTGCAAGTGTAATTTTCTTGCATTGAAATTGCATCGCATCTAATCTTTTGTTACCTTAACAGATGCCAACCCCATCATGACAACTTTTAAAAACAAAGGTTGGACTGTATATTAAGTCATTTCTCAATTCACTATCTGCTTGCTTAGTGCATATATTTTGTCCAACGATTTAAGATTCAATTAACCCATTCCAACAGAAATCCGAAAGGCATATTCTATACAGTTAGAATAGAAGAAGCAAAAGCTACCATCTACCAAGCACAACGTTGCACCCCTTTTCTAACATTGATTAATTATGGTTAATTGGTTCCAACCTGTCCTGATCCTTTGACCAACGAAAACGTAGTCTCTAACCGTTAAAAAAATTTTATTTTGATCCTTCTACTTTTATTTTTGAAGTGCCACCTCTCTGTCAAGGTTTCAACCATTTTAACAAACTCAAATGCATGAAATAGCTACTTGAGCTGCCCTTTTAATTAAGTCAAACGTCATGTTTTTTTTTAGTAAATGCATGTAAGATTCCATATTGTCAAGGAACTGGTGGCCTAACGTATGGAGGGGTGACTTTCCAAGGGGAAAAAAACTAATCTAACGGATCACTGGATCTTACATGCTGCCACAATGAAATTGAAATCTTGCCATTTCTAATAGTTGTCTTCCATGGCCAGGTTGTAGCTTTGGCCCCTAATGTTCCAGCACTTTACGAACTGCATTTTGGTGTTCCAATGGCTGGGGCAGTTCTTTGTGCGCTTAATACCAGGTTAGACGCATCCACATTGGCATTGACATTAGAGCAATTGAACGCCAAACTCATTTTTGTGGATTACCAGTTCAATGATGTTGCACTCAAGGCACTGGACCTACTCTCTCTAAAAAGTGTCAAGCCACCCCACCTCGTGGGAATCCCCGAGTGTGACAAATCAACTTCTTCAATGGACTGCAAAAACATATCATGTGACCTGGATTACAATGGTCTTCTAGAAATGGGGAGAGATGATTTTACGATAATTCGACCGAACAAAGAATGTGATCCAATTTCAGTAAATTATACTTCAGGTTCCACCGGGAAACCTAAAGGAGTGATATACAGTCATAGAGCTGCCTACCTCAATTCTTTGGCAGAGATATTCAGATTTGACATGAGACAAATGCCAGTGTTTCTATGGACAGTGGACATGTTTCGATGCAATGGATGGTGCCTTACTTGGGCAATGGCTGCTCTTGGTGCTACAAACATCTGCCTTAGAAATGTCTCAGCAGAAGTCATATTTGATTCAATATCACTTCACAAGGTAACTCACTTCTGCGGTCCACCAGCTATTTTGAACACCATTGCAAATGCACCAGCTGGTAACCAAAATCCACTTCCATTCAATGTCAATGTTATCATAGCCGGTCCATTCCCATATTCAGAGATTCTCACCAAGGTCGAAGGATTGGGGTTTAATGTGTATCATGGTTACGGCATGACGGAAGCCCTCGGTCCAGCAATCGTTAGGCCATGGAAACCTGAATTGGATTCTACCTTCGAAAATGAACAAGAAAAAATTAGAAACCGCGAGGGACTGCACAACCTCTTACTTGAAGGGGTTGATGTAAAGGATCCAAACACCATGAAGAGCGTACCATATGATGGGAAAACCATTGGTGAAGTCATGTTTAGAAGCAACATTTTGATGTCAGGGTACCTCAAGAATTCACAAGTTACTCAAGAAGCTTTTAGGGGTGGATGGTATCACACAGGGGACCTTGGAGTTAGGCATCAGAATGGTTACATACAAATGAAGGACCGAGGTAAGGATATCATCATTTCAGGGGGAGAGGCTATAAGCACACTGGAGGTGGAGGCAGTGCTGTTAAGTCATCCAAAGGTTTCAGAGGCTGCTGTTGTTGGACAACCTGATGCTCTTTTGAATGAGGTGCCGTGTGCACTTGTTAAAGTGAAGGAAGGTTTTGGTGCTACTGCTGAAGAGATTACTAACTTCTGTGGTAATCGATTGCCAGACCATATGATTCCAAAGTCTATTGTTTTTGGGGATTTACCAGTCAATTTCTCTGGAAAGGTGCAAAAATTTGCTATAAGGGAGAAGGTCAATTGCAGCACCAGCCTTTCCAATTGTTGAAAGTATATAGTTTGTTGGCATGACAGGAGCAGCAAATTAAATTCTGTAGAACATATCAACAACATGCTTTTATATTTAGTATTTGTACTTTTTAGTATGCTCGGGCGCCAGATAATATATATTTTTATTTAATCTTATAACAAGTCAAATAAATATTCATTTAAAAACTTCAATGATTTGAATTTTGAAAAAAATATATTTCTTTTATCAAAATTCTCTTTTATTATTTATATATTTTTATGCTTTTTATTAACAACATTTTTTTAAATAAATATTCAAGACAATTAAAATAAATATTCATAAAAATTCTAATTATTTAAATACATTCAAACTCTTGTTCATTATTCATTCATTTCTTTCCTATTTTGACAAAAAAAAAAATTTAATAGCAGAACATTTTTTAAATAAATAATCATCGTATTCTAAAAAACAAGTTTTAATAAAAAAAACCAAAAACCATGTCTTGATAATTTTAATGTTACTGTAAACACCAAAAATAAAATAGCAGGTAAAGTCAAGAATTGACCCCATCATCACTGTCAATTTTTGAATCAATAGTGACATAGTTTATTGTTGTTGATTTCTGAATCAGCAGTGATGCAGTTTGGCCATCCAATTTTTGAATCTGCAGTAACACAACTTGGTTGTCCATTTCTAAATCACACAATTTGCAGTGAGTCAATTTTCACTAACGAATTGTGTTGTCAGTAGTGAATTAGTTTTCGCTGCTGAATTGTGTTGTCTACAGCGAGTTAGTTCTCGCTGTACTGTCAAATTATGGTATCTGTAGCAAGTTAATATTCGTTACCAAATTGTGTTGTCTGTAGCGACTTAATTTTCATTGCTAAAATTGTGTTGTCCACAGCAACTCAATTTTTGCTGCCAAATTGTGTTGTCTGCAGCGAGGCAGTTCTCATAGCTTTGCCGAATTGTGGTGTTTGCAGTGAGTTAATTTTCACTGTTGAATTGTGTTGTCTACAGCAACTCAGTTTTCATTATCGAATTGTGTTATCTATAGCGACATAGTTTTCACTACCAAATTGTATTGTTTACAGTAAATCAGTTTCCGCTGTTGAATTGTGGTGTCAACAGTGAATCAATTCGCTGACGCTTATATGCTCCAGCGAATCAATATGTTGACGAATCTACATTACTAGCAAACTATTTTTTTGCTAACTAATTTCTACAGCAGATTTATGTATCTGTATCGGTCTAGTGATTGAAATGATTGCTTGGTGTGATTGTACTATGTGGAACAGTTGAATATAAACATGTGTATGCTTGAAAGATGCATGGTGATGAGTTGAGTGATTACTAAATACGAACGTACGGATTTATGGCCATTGATGCTTTAGGTTGTGCAACCAAGATCGGACATTTGTCAGGACAAGGACACCCCACGAGTGGAACAGTGACACAATCAAAATATTGATATCTTATCCCAAGTGCAGGAGTGTCGAAGTAATAAATAACCTGACAAGACTGGGATCGAACCATAAGGAGGTTAACTATATAAATTACAAATAATATATATAATAAAACAAAGAATTTAAAAGGACTTTGAAATGTGAGTGACAAGATCAAAAGATTGATGTCTTCTCCGAAGAGTAAGAGTGTCGAAGTAATAAATAACCCGGCAAAACCGGGGTTGAACCACAGGGAGGTTAATTGTATAAATTATAAACAACAACAACAACAATAATAAAGAAGTTAATGAGAACTTTGAGATGGAAGATTAATGTAAGGATTAAACAATGATAAAAACAAATGTCAAGGTTAAAGGATCGACTAATGGTATTTTAAACAAGTATAGTAGAAACTCTTATTATTCAACTAGAAACCACACACAAAGAAAGTTTCAATCGAATGATTTGTCATTAATAGCTCATTATAAATTGTTAACATGATCATATTAATTATCTTGTTTAAGTAACATCAAACTTTTAAATATTGTTAGGAATTCATGATGCTAACTTATGTTAACAATGAATCAAGTTCCTTTATAGCACAGGTGCTAGTTATACCATACAGTTAAGCTATGAGAGTGCCAAGAATTTGTTATACCAAGTGTTATACAACACAAATCTAGATTAACCATTTAACAAGCAAGGTATTAAGAATTAGTAAGATAGAAAGATAAGACATGTTAATATTAAACATTAAGGTCCATATTGAGTTTATACTATACTTATTCTTACACCATTAGTGTAACCTTTTCACCTTGACATAATAAATTTAGCTAAACATAATGAAGAAGAGAAAAATAAATAAACAAAATGAGAACATAAATAAGAAACAAGTTATATAAGTAAAGAAAAGGAAATGAAAGGCATAAACAAGATATTAATGAAAGCAAAACTTAAGAATTACAAAAAAATATAAAGAGAGAGAACAAGAGCAAGTTCTTGATCTAAACAACCAAGCTTCTAAATGCATGGCAAATGCCTCCTTTTATAGGCCAAAATTTGGATCTATTGATTTGATGACTAATTGCTGAGTGGGTGACCAACTCTTGACTTGGTAAAAATCTTTATCTTCTTATCTGAACAAAACGTTATTGCTAACATCAGAATTAAACCACTTGTACTCATGAAAGTTCTAGCAAATTGTCTTATCTTTTCAGGGAAAAAAAATTGCGGTCATTTGGATTTCTAAAACTCGAGATATGGGCTGAACACTGAACAGTGTCTGGGCTGCAGGATAGATTCAAACTTCTCCGTTGTTGCTATAATTTATATTTGAAAACAGTCTTTTTAAATCTTGGACTCCACATGAAAGTTGTAGGCCTATGTCTTACCTTTCTATCCATTTAAAGCAGACCTAAATCCAAGATCTACAACTCCAGTTATGACCCAATTATCAAACAGTATTCCAGTTTGGACTGAACCAGCATTTTTTTTCTAAGTTTGGCCCTCTCTTTGTCCTTTCAATTTCAGTACTTAAACTCGTCAATCAATCCTTTCATTTATGTGATAGGCATGCATTTAAGATGAACATTTACCATGAATTAAAGGTATCTTATATTATTAGATATGTTATTATAAAACATGTTTTAGCTAAGGAGTTATTGATACTTCAAGTGCAAAAATGATGATATAAAACCTTGATAATAATGATGCACTTTTAAGTACTAATCACACCCCCCCCAACCAGCTTATTACTAGTCCATAGTAATCAAAGCGTTAAAATAGAAAAGCAATTTGCAAATTCCATAAAGCAATGCATTCATCATTCAACTTCCATTAATCTATCCAGATAAACAAACTCTCATTAAATTCATATATCTGCTCAATACCTCTTAAACAAGATATTAATGAACCTTTCCTTTTATGCTCAAAATATCAACAGATAGTTATGGGGCTTTACTTGGAAGAAAACAAAATTTTTGTTCTAATGTTTAAGATTAACTTCCTTGAGTTGAGATTATTATCTTTTTTTTTAATATATATACATATAACTTAAAACACAATGCATCTTTAATCCATGTAACAAGCTTTTGACTAATGACTCCCAGACAAGTTGGTCTTAGAGCTTTAGGTGATGAGACACCCTACAAGCTTAGTAAATTAGGTTGTAGATATAAATGCATATAGCTTATAGTTTCTACCTGGAAAACAAAATTATTGTATCAAAGATCTTCGTTGTAGCAGGGTGATGTTGCCAAATTGCAACATGTTCTAAGGTTTACTTATTAACTGCTGGTTCCACTAAAAAGTTTTTCTTAATACAATTTATGCTAGTTTGACTTTGATTTGCAAGTGTTTTCAGAGTGGATTCTGGAACAGTTTTTACATAAATTCAATTGGAAGAGATATTTAAAGTTTATGAATAGAATTGACAATTTCGATTTAATAATTTTTAGTCTCTCAAGTCATCTGCTAAGCTAAATGCCCTCTTAAATAAAGGTCCCAAGAGCAAACCTTGAGTTAAATATTTCAAAAGAATACAAGCATAAAACAAAACGATTTTCTGACATTACAAAATAATGCAGCCCCTCTGGGTACCAACACACCCTATCCTGGCCTAAACAAGCTAAACATTCAGCATTGGAATGGCTCCCATAATTATGTCTTATAAAATTTAGAGGAGGGTTAGTTGGAGTTTTGGCCGATTTGGTTTCGGTTCTAAAACCTCCAAGTGAATTTTCACCGCCTGCAGGATACTGTATGAAACACTACCATCCATCTTCCTAATCTTCTGCTGCTGCTCATCTACAAACCATTCCCCACCCCCTTTATCACCTCTCATTGTCAGGTATACTGGCCCTTCTATACCAAACCTGCAGAAAACATATGTTAAATCCTATGCAACGCACATATAAAAATAACCTCTGCTCCTCCACAAAGTGATGGACCATCATGCATCAAACAAAGACTGGAAAGATTCAAGGAATCTAGATTTATGAACTAAGTTTGATGCAGGGTGTATTTGGTTTATTTTGGCGTGTTCAATTTGAGGAAAACCAATGGCATAATAGACTGTCACATATATATCATGTCTTTGATAAGCAAAGTGTGATTGTTCTAGACATGGCATGAGTACACAGCTCATACCAGTCCTTGAATTGCTTTAGCATTGGAATTTATGCAGCTAGTGAGCTTCTTGAGAAGCCGTGATTGTGCATTATGTTTCCAAGTGTGAACTCGTGAATGCAACTGCCTAGACTTTATGCCTCAACTCAGCAAATTATATACTCCATAATATCTGCACTTCCTGATCTTTCAGACCCAAACAAATCACAGTTAGATCAACTATCACACAATTGCTTTAGGCCCCAGAAATCCTTCACCTAATTACTTAAATTCCAGCTCCCACATACCCACCAAATTTGCTACTAAATGCTAAATTCAATTCTCTTCCAAATAAAACCCTGAATAGCAATTTTCCCAAAAATAAAGACCACCAGATTCATTTCTCTGGCACAATATTGGGCACGATAGTAGAAGAGTTCCTCTTTTTTTTTTCCTTGTTTGTATTCTAATTCCCATATCTTGGGTTCCTTGAGGGACTGGGTGTGCTATACAGAGCAAACCATAATAGAGAGACATTTAACTAAGAAAAGAGAAAAAGGTAAGCTTATTCATTAAAAGGTCAAATAGGGAAATACATACTTGGGAACAAATACAATAAAACCATTTGATCTCATCTTTACTATTCTGGCCTCTGTGTCTGTGGGCCTACAACAAGGAAAAAGTTATGATAAATAGATTAGCATGTATTTATGTGCATGCGGGTTGGGGTCAGCAGGGGAATTGCGAGAGATCACACAAATTACCGGTTTCTGAAGTATATGAGAGTATGGAGCTCTACTGAGCCTCGGCTTGCCATCTGAGCATTCCTATGCCGATAATTCAAATCTGCAGGAAATTTACAGTAAGGAATGTTCTTATCACTCAGCATGACATGGTTGATATGAATTAATAGTAGCCCCATCAAACACACAGAATGCATTGCATGCCAAACTAATTAATTAAATCTATAATAGAAAAAATGTGGTTAGGTTCAATAGAGGAAACATATCAATTGGAGGACCTAATATTAGAGAGTATGAACATATTGTGAGAGGGAAGGGAAATCAAATCAGAACTTGCAGTTAAACCATGGCAAAGTTTTAACTGGAAAGTTCATTGTTGCTTACTATCAGCAATACTAGTGAGCTGGGGCCTGTCTAGGAATATAGTTGGAAGTTTGTATATTCCTATGGATGCAGCAAGCAACCTATGTACAATCACGTCTGCAAGAAAGTAAAAATTCAAACTCAAATTCAGGTATCGTGTTCATCAGTAAAAAGTTAAACTCAACAAGATAAAACCTCTTACTAACCAGCATATCTCCTGATAGGTGATGTGAAATGAGTATAAAGAGGTGCTGCAAGCCCATAATGAAGAAATTCTGGAGGGCTGAGTTCTCCACTACAGAAATATACTGCCTGATTATAGTTCGAGCAAAAAATAAATAAATAAAAATTAGAAATTCAATATACAAAGTACTCCTGAAAATCAACAATTTAAGTAATATTACCTGTGTCATACATCTAGTTGCCATTATACGGATCAGCTTGTTAAAGTATGGATCGTCACCCTGGAAAACATAATTTTGCAAGAAATGAAACAAGAGAAAAGAAAGCAAGCTATGAGCACATGGTGGAGCAGGCTAAATCATGACTGATTTTAAATTTTATATTTTTTTGGAAACCGTGTCAACTAAAAAACAACTCACCACAGCACGGTCAAGTGAATCGGCTAGTGCTTTTGAAGATGTGACATCCAAGTTCAAACCCACAGCAGCAGCTGTACGAAGCAAAGGTCCAAGCATCTCTTTTGTCGGAGTAGGATGACGCCTGAAAATAGAGCACATGTCCACAGGAAACACAATTGAGATAGTTCAGTAATGGAAAACTGGAAAATCTTTGGCATATAAAAGAGTCTTTTGCTTTTCTTATAGCAGAACAGTAGTTCAAAATAATACTACACCATAGCACTTTTAAAGAATTCAAGAGAAGTTTATTTCCTCTCTGAAGAATTCAATAGAAAATAACACGTCAGAAAAGATTCTTCAAACTTCAAAACAAATTATGGATAAAAAAGAAAAGGTTTTTCAATAGATTAAAAGGGCCCAGCAACAGTTTGAATATCTCGTTAAAATAACATGCTGCAATACAATTGCCCATAAAAAAAATCCAAAGAAACTCAAGTCTTGGCAAGTTAAAAGCAATTTCAAGCTTAAAAATACACTTTTTTAACATGTATATCAAAAGATCTCTCAGCAATTCTCAAACATATGACAATTATGCTTATGAATACTATTCCAAAATAATGTTTTCCAACATGAAACAAAAAATGATATTAACATCATAATTCTTTCACAACAATGTTTAGGCTATTAATGCATTGTCAAGTTAATTATTATCCCATAATTCAATTTCAAGAGGCTTGGCAACAATAGACCTGACAAATGGACAAGAGATAATTATTTTTTGTTTAAAACTTATTCTTTGATTACTCATTAGGTAATGACCACTTGTATTGTTGATAAGGCTTAAAAGGTGACAAAAATGAAATTCCAAAAAAAAATAAATAAAACACTAGAAATTATACAGTTACTTTACCTCAATAGTGAACACTCTGGAAATTCTTTAAGAATTTTTTCAGCTACAGAAACATTTGCAGCAAGCATAAACTCCTCAACCATTTGGTTTGCTTCTCGAATCTGATACATACCTGCAGAAACAAGGAGACCATTAGACATGATATTTTCACAACTATAAACAGAAAAAACTCAAAAAATGTAAACAATGCTGCAACCTTTATAAACCCAAATACATGCTTAATATAAAAGGAGGTTGAAGCATTCTGTAAGAAATTTGTTAAACAATGAAAAGCAAATCTTTCCAGAATCTTTTTTGAAAATCAAAGTCAAAAAAAATTCCTGTGGCTGGACACTACACCAACAGCTCTATAAAATTCACCAATTTACACATACATGATCCATTCCAGAACTCCATGCACTTTCTCTTTTTGTCGTATAACAGGGGCACAAAAACACCCACCCTAAACCCAGAAAAAAAAACTAGCTGTTTGGGAAACATACCAATATCAAGAGGATCATGTGTCTCGGTATCAATCTGAAACTTGACTTCAGCAGAAGCAAGTGTTAGTGCTCCTCTCTGAATTCGCCTCTGCCTCATTATCTGCAGAATAGTATATAAAGCAACTTCTGAGTGCATTTTTCATAGTGGCCAGTGAACAAAATAATTTAATCATGGTCCCAACATGCATACCTTTGCCAGAGCATTCATATTTCTCAAATCTTTAGTTACTGGATCAACTAATCGACTGAAAATAAGATTAAAATTGATTAGGACCCCATCAGCCAACTATGCATAAGAGACTTTCAAAGATGAGCCAGAAAGCAAAAACACTAATGCCACAAATTCAACAAACTGATATGGCCATATGTGACAGCGGAAGCAAGGAAAAGAATAGAGAGTTCTATCAAGATTTTCACAAATCACTGTTGCTAGCTTGGCCAAAACACTACCAGCTCGTTTATATAATACCACTCAGAGTTTGAGCAGCTTTTTTAGCACCGGAGGACTTGAGCAACCAGCACAGAACCAATTACTTGGTTTCTTTTTTGATTTATTAGTGCTACCAGTTTCCTCAAATCCATCCTGGAATAATTATGACATTCTTGAAGATTAATACTAAAAGTCACTTTTCATATTAAAATATTCTATCAAGACTTATCCCAACATGACATGAATCGGCAACATGAAGATCCATGTCCGCTTCAAAATCCCGAAACTCAATAAGCATATTCAACTAACCCAATCCACATGTTCTTAAAAGAAATCCGTTGGTCTTTTCTGTGTGAGTGAGATCATTTGTTCTGATATGAGCATAACATCTACAATTCTGCATATCTTCACTAAGAATCTAAGATCATATTAATTATAGATACATCTGATGGATATATGAGAGCAGTCTTCTGGACAAAACCAACTCTGTCCATGTCATCATTTCACAAGTTAAATCAGGCATGCCATAAATGTAAAAGGATGAAAAAAACCTAATATACATGTCAATGTGGAAAAACAAACAGAAGTCACTAGGAGAAGCTTATTCTCACTTCTTACAGAGAGAAGCACACATGGTTATTATCATTATAGAAGAAACACCTAGAATCTTAGGAATTACATAGGGGCCAGGACCAAATATAAAACATTTTCATTCATCAACTAATGGTTGAGTCAAAACATTACCTATCATCCATCCTAGCCTGAGCTTCAACATAAGATAATGCTGCACGTGATTTGATGACACTTTTTGTGTATTTTGTAGAAATAATATCTGCTTCAGGGGTCATTTCCTGTATAATTGGTCATTAGAATTCAAAATATATTGTTTTTAATTATCACTGCATGTGCTTAAACAATCATAAATTAAAGCAATGAGTAGTTTGGTGGAAGTCCCTCATCAAGACAAGTAGAGAGAGCAGAGAGTGATACAGCGGAGAACCCCATCAAAGGAAAAAAAATATCAGAAAATGCTAGCCTGAAGATTAAAAATGGAAGCACGTACCCAAATAACAGAAAAGGCTAGCCTTTCCACATCAGCTCGAAGAGAACATATATCTACAACATAAAACTCATTATAATGACCTTAGGTTCACAAAATATACACACACACACACAAAATACCATGAATTCTGACAGATTGATACACATCAAATAGAAAATCTACCTTCTGTTAAAGGTTTTGGAAGCATGTCTATACGACGCTCAACAAGGTAGACAGAAGTACCCCTTTGTGTAGCCTCATCATCAAGTGGGGTGCCAGGGTGAACAAAATTCGTTACATCAGCAATGTCTTAATTTATATCAATAAAAGAAACCACTGAAGACTGTTATTTGCTCTTATAACAACTAAATAGAATGGCACCGCATTAAGAGAACTAAAAAAGCTAAAAGAGAGAATAAATCTAGTACAAGGGAACACTGACAGAAAAAACATGACAAAATAAGGAACATTACCAAAAGAAAATTAAAATCATTAAGTTCAAACAACAAGCAGTCTAGTGTATGTGTGTGTGCACGTGCACAAAACCATATTGATAGCCTACATAACCCTTAATTTTGTTAAAATAATTAAGAAAAAAATATTATATTAAGCTCAGCATAGCAGAGGATACGGACTCCAACTTCAAAATTTCCAGTTGGAAGCATAGTACAGTGTAGTGCATCATCAATATCCTTGCATCCTGCAAGTAACATAAACTAATAAGACGAGAAATTATACAATATACAATATAGTAGAGATGAACAACATGAAAATGGATCATGAACCTGGAGGATCAACACTAAAGACACACAAATGTCGTAAGTCAACTCTATTTGATTCGTTCAAATCTTTAGGGGAAACCGACCATGGTAGTGGTGGCAAGCACGCCAAAACTTGGGCAGAAAACGGTCTTGCATCAATATCATTCTCTATCAAGACCAACTGCAATTCACAAGATCAAAATATATTGTCAAAGAACCAAGTTTAAGTTATTGAGTAAGGCTCCAAGATATGATTTATATTACTCTCAACACACAACCTCAAGTAAAAGCTTTTAGAGCTTGAAACTTGTACAGACTCATCACTACCTTATGCTTAATTTTATCTAATAGAATAAGGGTTGACCACTTAATCATCAAGGTCCTAATATCATGTCAACAAATCATTTCAACTCAAAAGCTTAAATTGTTAGGTGAGGCTACAAGATATGATTTATATTATTCTCCAACATATAACAACTCCATCTAAGCATCTATAGCTTGAGGAACAATGGTATAGGTCTATAGTAAAGGTTATAGTATCTAAAGCTTGAGGAACAATGGTAAAGATCTATAGTATCTGAAGAAGCAGTTTTCAAATAATAAAAATTCCTCCACACACAAGTATGCACTCAGAACTCATAAAATGATTACCAACCTCAGTTTCGGTATCTCTATCGCCTATCTGTCCTATACTGCGTACATAATGGCCAGAAGGATGTCGTGATTGACGGTCCCAGGAATCAACTGCTACAATAATTCTTTTGTCCAAAAGATTGTCAAGCTGCCGAGTTTGAATCCGAATCTTAGGAATTCTACGATCTTTGGAGACAAATAAAGCATATACAAGACCACCACTTCCTGCAGGCATTGGCATGGGCTCTAAAGATCCACAGTAACTGCACAAGATCATTTAATAAAAAACTAAGTCCATAACACAAACAATGCAACAAAAAACTACAATTTTTATTAAAAGCTAAAAATAATATTTCACGACTAGTCAGATTACAAGGAATATCCCATTTGCACAAAAAGAAGACTAAAAGAAAGTACATTACGTTAAAAGAGGTAATTAAAATAAGAAAGCTATGGTACACAAGCAAAATAAGAAAGTTATGTTCCACAAGCAAAGCATTTGGAGCAATTGCATTATGGAGCACACAAGGTAGACATGCATCTATCTCCAGCATGATACTACATGGATGCAATGATAAGACTAACATCATTATCACAGGTTCATTCAAATCATATACAACAAAATAACCAAAGTCAATATGCATGTGTTCATGCAGAAATCAATCAGTATTAACATCAAGATGACTTACGAATGCCAATTCCGCTTTATAATACCAACAACATGACCAGATGGGCGAGATGAGACAGGATTTGTGTCAAAAGTTGAACTTGATACTGGAATTGAAGTCCTGGGAGCATCATCTGAACTACCTGGGACTAGATGAACATCTTCTTCTTCATCCTCTGCAAGGGAAAATGAAATTTTTGAGAGAGCATAGACAAAATGCAACCACACTGCTCTGATCCATCTACTCATTAAGTAGAAAGGAAGAAATATTTTCTGCACTTCCATTTTGCTTTTAGTATAAATCATAAGCTGCAATGAAAAAAGCAACTCTTGAGACTTGCAAAAAAGAGAGTGACAAAGTGCATTACTGTCTTATGGCATAAGAACTGAATATGAAGACAAGAATGAAACCCATTTTTCTTTATTGTAGGTCATCAACCCAAAACCTTACACATAACCAAAGCAAAGTGGGCTAGAGCTCATTTATCAAAAGACATTGTTAAGGTGAAAAGGACAACTGATGTATCTACCTGTTTAGAAATTCAGAAGCAAGTGATGCATTTTGCACACATGCACCTTCTAGGAGGCCCAAAAAAGCATGACAGAAAACATACCTTCATCTACTATAGATAAAGATTTCTCCTCGTGCCATTGGTCTTGTGGAAGAAGTTCCACTGCCACAACATCACCATCAAAAGCCCTATTCATATTTCCACGCCCATAAATGACTATTTCATCACCAATGCTCTCACTTCCAACATATGCTTCAAAAGGATTGTAACGGTTCACACGAAGTTTTCCTTGATGGTATATTCCTTTGGTCAAACCAGAAGTAATCTCTGACATGGGCTTATGCTGAACAAAGAGCAATGTGCAAGGAATTATTTTTATTTAACCCATCATGTTGTATTTTCTTGCAACCAAAACAAATCTAGAAACCATAAAGTTAGCAGACACTAAAGCACTACCTCAGGATAAACAACTTTCCTCTTTGAAGGTCTCATATCCTCGACTTCTTCCATGATTACATCTTCAGAAGCTGGCTGAACAAGCAAGTCAAGTAAAGCTGGTTGACCCAATGATTTCACATATGATTCAACTGCAAGAAACAGCAATTCAGAAGTCAGCTCTAAGCAAGCATATTTCCACAAAAAGTGTCACACTAACAAGGTACCAATAATTAAATCTTGCAGATGAAGATATAATACATACTTGTCTCAGCAGAAACACCCTCTTCAGTAGCCTTCCTCTTATTTTCTCTATCATTAGTAATAAGTAGAACCTTCACCGCTTCACCAAGATGACTTTGATACCACCTTGCAGCAACCCTAATGGCTGGATAAAAAATTCTTCAATGTCAAATTTACAAATTTAGGAACACGTGCCTAACAACAACAACAAAAAAAGCACATAGCTACAAAGCAGAGATGCCGCAACATAAAAAATCCCAACGACATGATAAAAATCTGACAAATACACAACGCATTGTATCAAGAAGGATCCAGAATTATCAACAGTAAATGGTCAAACCAACCTCTGTCGTTTCTATCATTCGGACTTTCTCCTGCCATAGTCTGCACATAAGTATCCCTAACCAACAAGTAAAACATCATCAATTCACACTCAAAACTGAGCTAGGAAATCAAATGACAGTGAAAAAAGAACCAACAAAAACCCGCAAAAAACAAATAATTACCTGTGGAATTCATTAGAGAAAACAACGAATCTCCTAGCAGGACTATCAATAAGATTCCTAATTCTTCCATAAACAGCCGAATTTTTATTCTTCACCTCTTGTAAGACCACGGATAGCAAAACCACATCTTCTACAGCCGGATTCTCAAGCAAATCAATCTTAGAAAAAAAACCCACAAAATGATTAAAGCTCATATTCTTTATAAGCAAAATCAAGTACTTAAAACCCCTATAAAGACATTTAAAGATTACCTGATTAAGAACAACATTAGTGTCAAGAATGAGAATAGTAGACGCAGTAGCGGTCAGCCGAGCTTTCGATTTATCTTCACAAGATTTGCAAAACAAAGCTCCACAGTAAATATCATCTCTTAAATACACTTCTCTTACAAGCTTTTGAATTCTTCCACCTCTGGTTTTCTTGTTAAAAGTTTTACTGTGTAACATGGTTCAAATAGACAAACTAAGTGTCCGTTTTTCTCTATTAGTTGGTTTTATGGAGTGCGGTTTAGGGCTTCTGTGTGGGTGTGTTTTGCTGGTTTCTGGGTATTAGCAGGGTTTTGGCTATGGCGGATGAGCAAGAGTTTTGGTTAGGAGCAAGTTCTGGGTATTAGGAATTTAGGACCGACTTTTTTCTTCGTTTTGTTTGGACAAACTCATATTAGTCCCTAATATATCACAACCATCTCTCTTTTATTCAATTAGGTTCCAATCCTATCATAAATCTTTAATAAAGTCCTTTCTTCTAATATCGGTGTTCATATTTTACAGAAAATATTATGTTCTCTTATTAAAACGATTTTATTGCATAAGATAAGATACTTTAGATCAATGCATTAATGGTTTTGGATTTGGTAGCCTAATTAAGAAATTTTTCAAATCACTAAGGGCCAATATTTACCGACACTAAACCGGAGGCTTTTTTACCACATGCATCTCTACATTATAAAGAATTCATCGAGATAATTCAAACTATATTGTGAAAAGACGATATTTGGTTATTGAAAAGCATGGCATACACCATTTACTTAGTTAGCTCTTATTTTGCCCGAGTCATTAATTTTTTTTAATAATATTTAACATTTATTAAAATACAAAAAAATCTCTAAATCAATTTTAAAAAAATAATATTTAAAAAAAAATGATGAAATGATGAAAAAATTTATGGAAAATAGTTTAGTAGATTTTGCTTTTAAGGGTAATTAAATCTTAACAATGCTAAAAATTTGAAAAGACTAAAAAGCCCCTCTCTGGATGTAAGTTTAATTTATTTATTTTTATGAATAGTTAAATCTTTTTATTGTGAAAAAAAAAAGTAAAAAATAATAATATATTGAAGTGTTTAAGATTTAGAGTTTTATCAATAGATGAATAGTACTTTATTGAAAAAAAAACTATTTTAATGAATAGTAATTTATCAATAGACGCACAATAATTTCACAAGGAGTTTTAGTTTTTTTATAATGATAATAATATAATTAGCACTTCATTTTGCCCTATGAAAACTCTAGAATTGTTTAAAAATAATCTCAAAATACCAATAATATTAAAATCTAAAAATAATAACATTTACATCAAAGTTCATCAAATTATTAAATTGGGTCTTTTCTTTTATATATATATTGTTATGGTATCATGTTACGTTTTACTTCTTTGGACAAAATTACCCACAAAAATTGTATTTAAAAAAAAAAAAATTATTGCTAAGTAAAAAAAAAAGATTCATTAAAATATAGGTTCAAATTCTTTTTATTCATATCTATATTTTTATGTTATATTCGAATTATATATAATTAAAAGTAAATCTTTCAAATAAAAAATTACTTTTAATACCATATCATTGTACTAAAGTTTGTAGGGCCCTGAATAAAACATGTACTCATATAATAAAAGTTACATGTTTAAATAGATTTTATTTAAATAAGTGGCTTTTTTGACAAAATAATTTAAAAAGATTACAACGATGATAGTAGTTAATCATGGTAAAAATAATACATAGCAATTTCATACTATTAAAGTTTAAATATTTCTCAAATTGTTTGTACGATTTTTTAACTATTGATATTTACAAATATATGTGATCAAAATAAAACTTTGAAAATAATATTAAATTAGTTAGGGAAAATTATGTTCAATATTCTAAGGTCTTTTCTTTCTATATTTTTAAAAAATACATTTTACATACTTGGTCAAATAACTTTAAAAGGTGATGAAAAGACTAAGATGTCCTTGACTTTATTTTTTTCCTTTTTTTTTTTTTTCCTTTACTTTCCCTTTCCCTTTCACTTTTCCCTTTTCCTTCTCCTCCCTTCTCCTCCTTACTTCTCTCGATCAAATCTAACATCGTTTCTTTCTTTTTAAAACTAAGGAATTTTCTAGATGATCACTTGGTGATTCTCCATCTCCTGAATATTTTGAATCAATATTAAGGGAGAGAAGGTAGTGGCGTGGACTAATGGAGTCGTTGATTTTGTAAGTGGCTAATCGTGATGTCTATTTATCATAATTTATTTTTTGGATTATTTTTTAAAATTTATTGTATTGTTTTTTATTTTAAAATAAAAAATAATAGCAAAAAAAACTAATATTTTAATAAAAATAAATTGGGATGATTTCAAATATACAAAAAAAAATTATTTAATATTGATCATTATTTTAAAAATTAATTTAAGATGGATTAGGGACAAAACCTGGATCATAGATTAAGAGGATTTATCTAAATCAACTTAATTATGAACCTATTCCAGCTGCCCCCCCTAAAAAGGAGTAAGGATGTTAGGTTGACAATCAGTCTAACTTCAGTGCATCGGGTTAAACCTGTTCCAACTTAGCCTAAATACTTGGGCAAAGTCTAGCTCAATATATATTTAATAATAAAATAATATTAAAAAAATAAAAAAAAATTCAAAAATTCAAAATATTCAAAGTATGTTTTAAAAATATTTATGGGTCTCTCACATTATTTTTTCAATTTATTTTGCATAATATTAGAAGTAAATATGCATTGTAAAATACAAATTTAATATTAAAAATACCCGTTTTTTTTTTTTTTAACTCTAGATTATCTAGTTTTTCTTTATTTTTTTTTGTTTTGTCTAGATGTATATCTTGTATTTAGATCCATATGATCATGTGTTGACTATTTGTACTCCTCGCTAGTTGAGATTTTTTCTTACTTTGAATAAAGGAGGTTGTTTATAACTGGATGAGGGAGATTGATACGTACGAGTGGATTTGGATCATCTAGCAGTGCAGCTCGTCGTTTTGTTGATTTATGAGGACTCAAATTCATCTGTGCATGTGAGATGCAATTAGTTCTTCCTTAAGTAAAACCTGATTTGAAAATATCAAAGGGTTTTCTTTATCATCTAAAACATTGGAATGACTCGAAAGACTATCTTATGTTATTGGTGTTTTCAATTATCTTTTCAAATGACAAATAATTTATCTAGAGGTACAAAAATAATGATTTATTTATATTTTATTTAGTATTTTAAAAATCAATTTGAGATTGATCATTAACAAGGGCTGGATTACAAGTAATAATGATTGATCTATGTCAATTTAAAATTTTAAAACAAAAGTCAACGGTTTAATAGTTGAATTTTGATCAAGTCAACCCAGGTTTTTGAATGATAAGAATTTTTTTTTTAACTCAAACCAATTTAAACTCCAAACCAACTAGATGCAAAATCAATTTGTTGGGTCAATCCAGGTTTTAAAAGGGTATAGATGAAATTATTATTTTCTTTTCTAAAGAAAAAAGAAAAAAGAAAAGGTTACGAGCTCAAGCCATGCTTGATGTCATAACCCAATTTTTAACCTTTTATATTTTAATTATTTTATTTACTGAAAAAACGATGAAAAACAAGTAAAACTAAAATAAATGAAGAATGAATTAAAATTTGGGTTAAGGGCAACATGATTGGAAGTTTAAAGATTTAATTAAACTTTTGACTAGTTTAATTAATCAAATCAAGGGCTTAATTTAAGAATTGATAAGTTTTGAGACTTAATTGAGCTTGACATTAATTTAATTAATCCAATTAAGGGTTTAATTGGAGAATTGATAAGTTTTTGGACTTAATTGGCTTAGAATTAATTTAATTAATGAAATCAGGGACTTAATTAAAGAAATATCAAAGTTTGGGGTTTAATTGGGGTTCAAATTGCAAAAATTAAAATCCAAGGACCAACTTCAAAATGACGCGGAAATGCAAGGATCCAATTACAGTTTAACTAGGGGCTTGATTGCAAACGTACAAAATTCTGAGGACCAAATTGAAAGCAACTTATGGAATGGGAAAACAGAGTCGTTTTGGGAGGCGATTGTTCGCATATCTTCTTCCTCTGCAACAGCTCTGCCATTAAAGGCAGAGACGTTTCTCCATTGAATGGAGTGCCCCACGCCGTTACTGCCAACTGTTACAGCGCCGATCGACCTCTAGCTTTATAAAAGCTGGGCAAAAGGCAACCTCGCCAGGGGGAGAACGGAAAAAAACCAAGTGAGCAGAAAAACAGAAAAAAGATAACACACAGAGCAAAAACCCAAGAGAGAGCACGAACCAAACAAAGACTACACAGAGAGGAGTATTGCTTTTACCATTGCTTTCGTCCCTGTAGACAACGAAAAACCCAGAAAACAAGCAGGGGGAAAAAGAGGAAGAGAAACTAGGGAGAAAAGGGCGAGACAGAGGAATCACATAACCGAGGGGCTAAAAGACGAAAAAAAAACCCAGGAGACAGCATTTCATCATCGTCTTCGTCCCTTCCATCTCAATAATCGGGGTGACGAGCAAAGTTAAAAGCAAAGGAAGAAGTTCAAAACAGAAAGACAGGGGAAGCAAAAGGAAAACGCAAGCAAGAGACACAGAGATCAACATTAACATCCCCATCGTCTTCATCGCCTTCAGCAACGTCTGCAGATCAGGTAAGTTTGTCTTTGTTCCCATCTTTTCCATTTTTCATTATAAAGTCACTGCAACTTGGATTTAATTAACTCTTGCATGCACACATGGTGCGTGCCTTTGCCCAGTCGGGTCACTGGCTTGGGCCAGTGACTGGGCCGAGCTGATTAAAGCTGACTAGGTATAGCCTAACCCTAAAAAATAAAAAAAATAAAATAAAAATAGAAAAGTAGAAAAAATAAAGTATGTATAAATAAAAATAATATAAATTTATTAGTTTATTCATTAACGTTAGAGTCGGGAATAAAAATATCAATTTTAATTTATATTATTTTATTCATTGTGTTTTATTTTATTTAGCTAGAAAAATAAAAAAATATATATGTGTATGCGTAAAAAATAAATTTATTTTATTGATTTATTCACTAGCGTTAGAGCAATGAAAAAAAAATATTGATCTAATTTTATTATAGCTATATAATATTTATCAACGTCAGAGTTGGAATTATCTGTAATTGAATATTCACTAGCGCCAGAATCAGAAATATTATAAGTAAAACATCAAAGCATAAACCAATAAATATTTAGCAATTTAAGACAAAACTAGCAATGCAGCCTGCCTTAGGCAGGACGTTTAAGGGTAATAATATCTTCCATTTTACGTAATAAGTCCCGAACTATAGAATCTTTGTTGACCAGTTAGGGTTTCTAGTGACCATAATATTAGGTGGCGACTCCTCAAATAAGATATTTTCCCCTAAAAAAACAAGATGCTAGATATCTGTTTTTTTTTTTTTCATAAATCAAGATTTATTTTTAGGGCTGCCACGATGTTGGGTGCAACACTTGACACCTGGGTAGATAATAATGATACGGTTATTAGTTTATACATCAAATTTAACTTTTCAAGCAATTAAGAAGTGTCGATCTATAGATTTTTTTTTTTATTAACGTGGGTGTCCGAGTCAATTGCGCGTACCTCGATTAATTACACGAACCCTGAAATTAACAATCATGTAAACCTTCAATGATCTTGAAAGGACTCGAACTCATGATCATTAAGGAGCAAATCCAAGACCTGGCCAGTTCAGATACCCCTTAAAGTTATTCAGTATTGTGCTGTGATATAAGCCAATGTTTAAAAACTATACTTATGAATGTTTAAATAAACTAATAGTGTTTGGTTAAACTCTGTCATGCTTTTGAGATATAAAATAATCAATAAAAAACGTATTAAAAATATTTAAACAAATACATTTCATTTCTATTAAATGATTTATAAGTTTTTAAATTTATACCATGCATGAACATATTTTTTTTATTAAAGTAATTTTTAAGTTAAAAAAAGTTGACAAAGGTGATAATAAATACAGACATAACATTTCCAAAAAAATCATTGATATGAAAAAAAAAATGAAGCATATTTAGTATGTTTTTATTTTTAAAAAATAATAATGAAGAAAGTCATTATTTTAATTAAACAAATAGACCTCATAATAAATAGTTGTGCTTTTAACAAACAAATAGCATGTTAAAAGCAAAGATACCCTACTTTGTTTAAAAAACTAAGTAATTTTATTTTGGTATTGTAATAACTGTTGTGATTGTAATTTAAATATTTTATAAAAAGTATTTTTAGTTGAAGTTGGTTTGAAAAAATATATATTTGATTAAAACTGTGGTTGAAATTAAAGTTGAACAAAAGGTAATTTAATATGTTTGGTTATAAGAATGCTTTTTAAATTAAGATTATAAAATAATTAAAAAAAATCGGATCCAGTCCGCTGGAACAGTGAAGAGAAACTCTCTACTATTCGCAAGTTGAAGCAACTTGGAGCTGCTTTCAGCGACATGCAGACGCGCTTGTAAATTCTAATATGTTCCATTCACAATAAATAATGTTTTATCACTTACTAAATAATTGATACTTGTAATAATATCTAAACATGGAAGCTATAATGTAGCCAAACACATTTGTAGTCGTCAAATTAACATTGATATATCTACTAATATAATAAATAATATATTGATCTATTGACCACCCCACGCAAAAACTTGTGGAAATCGATTTATTGGCCATCTTTAATATATTGATTTATTGACCATCCCTCGCCTTTGCGATATAAAAAATGGTAAAAAAGAAAGACGCTAAAACCCATAAAGAAAAAACTAAGACCAAAAGGGGTTTACATGGTGACAAATATTGTAGCTTAGACTCATGTGCCCACTGTAAATTAGAACAATAGAATTATGGTTTTGCTCATTTCATAAAAAAATTTAGCTTGGTTGTTGGTGGTGTTCAGGTTTTTTTTTAGTACAATAAAATTACTAACTTATTATTAAAAACAAAAAATATTTAACTGATGTGTACGAGCTGTTTGGGCTTTTTCATCTTTAAAAGCATAGTAACATGAATAAACTTTCCTTAAATAAAAAATCATTGAACTTACCTTACATCCATGAGTTTTTTTTTTTTTTTTTTGTCTTTTCACCTTTTTTTCTAAATAGAAAAAAATAATATTTAAATAGATAACAAATATTATTAAAAAATTGATTGAGGACTGTGTGGCACATAGCAGCGCAGGTGTGGTTATTATGTTCTTTGAGCAATGCTTGTAGCATCGCCACTCAACCAAATGATGATTTCTGGGGCAACTGAATCTTCTTAGTAGTCCCTTCACTCCTGGTTGGTACGTGTAGTTAACAGTTTTTCGATTTAGCGTTAACCGTTAACAACCCCTTTTTTTTTTTCCCTCAGTTTCTACACATGGCTCTTCAAAGTAACCCTTCAATTTATTTTTGTTCAAATTTAATTTTTATTTTTTGATTACCATTTATTTTATAAGAAATTATTCATAAAATTAAATTTTTATTTCAATTTCAACATCCTTTATTTTTTTTCATATGCCAGATGTGATTTTAATTTTTTTTAATTGTTATTTGTTTTATTTGATATAATTTTTTAAGTTGATTTTTTTTTAATGATTTCATCTTCCTTTAGTTTTTTTTTTATTTGATTCTTATTTTTTTGATTGTTTTTATTTTTTTACTTTAATAAATTTTTTAAATTTGATATTTTTTTCTAGTTTCATTTTTTAATAATAAATTATTTTGGAATTGACTTTATTAATTAAGCTTGGATTTTAGATTTAAGGGGTTACGAGCTTAAGATATTAACTCAGATTTAAGAGATTTTCTCGGGTTTTTTTATTCTTTTTTTTCTCAACTCATGTTTTTTCAGTCTTATCCTTCAATATTTATTTAATTGAAGATTGGGCTCCATTATTTTTTTTCCCTTTCTATAGGATCTCTCACTATTTTTGAAAATAATATGAGTTATCTCGGGTTTTTTTAATTGTTGTTTTTTGTTAAATTTAGTTTTTTTAGAGAATTTTTTTTTAAAATAAATTAAATTAATTTATTAAATATAAATACGAGATGCTCACTTCATAATATTTTACTTGATTTGCTTTTCAGGTTGTTTCTTCGCATGTTCTATTTCAGTGTCATTGTGTAGTCTTCCACAATCTTTTGTGATTTTTTTCGTCGTGAGCTTTTTCTGATAGTGGAGTAGTGTCCATGACAGAGCAGTGATGGATCTTAAACTGATTTTTCTTTTTTTTTTTCTTTTAAGAGTAATATTGACAATTTATTTTTTATAGTTAGTTGATGATAATTTTTTTTGTTCATTTTATCTACTGTTAATTATTAAATTTATTAAACTTGGTCAAATGAATGGCCTGTTTCTCATATTTTTTTTTTAAATTTGAATCTCTAGACTATATTTTGTTTATGATAAAAAAATATTCATTGGACCACGGATATGCACGGGCACCTGCAATAGCATTTTTTCTAAATAGGATGAATTAATTCAAATCGGCAACTTTCAAACAATTATTCCATCATTTTATTTTCTAATAGGGTTCATATATGGAGTCGAAATTCTGTCATATTTTTCAAAATTGATCTCTTAACCGAAAATTATCTTTCTTGATATTATTTTTAGATGTGAAACCCACCCGCTTCGACATCAAAAAGGAAGCTACCTTGGATCATCTGATGGACGGACTAAATGGATGATGTTACATATTGGAGATGGACTCATTTGACTTCAATCATGAAATATATAGGGTTCAGTTGACGGAAACGTTTCCACAGGCTCAATTGGTGGATTGAAGATAAAACAAGAATGAAAACAAAACAAAACAAAAAACAGGAAAAAAAGAAGGAAGTAAACAAACGTAAGCAAAGCAAAGCAAAGCCGATATATCAAGACAAGAGCAAGTCCAAAAGACAAACAACCGAGTCTTGTCTTGGTAAGGAACACCATGGACTCGGTTTCGGAGATCCTAAAATTGCAGGGTCGGAAACAGAGGCAGAACTTTCCACCTCTATCTTCCCTTTAATTCCATCCTTACTTCCTTCCTTCCAATTCCCTTAATCATAATCTTATTATCATTCTTCAAAATCCACCCCAAAACCCTCTCTCTCTCTCTCTCTCAAAAATCTAATTAAAAAGAAAATGAAGATGTTTTCTGTTCGTTTTTTCTGTTTATTATTGATTTTAATTTATATGTTTTCAAGTTCAATTGGAGATGTTTTGGATTCGGAGAGAGCAGGGATTGTTTTGACTTCTGGTCTTGATTTCACCGAGTCAACTCGAGCTGGTGGAAGATCTCTTAAATCATTCTCGTGAGTTACTTTGACTGCTCTAAGTACTCTTTTTTTTTTTTTTTTTTATTCCTGTTCGATTTAGTTTCTTGATAGTTTGAAATCTTTTTTTTTTTTTTTTGTGTTTATTTTTGTCTTCTTTGGATAAATTTGCATAATGGGTTCTCGTTTAATGAAATGAATGATAGAGTAGGATTTTTGGCGTAACATGGTTGAATTAAGAATAATGCTAAGAGGAGTCTCTCATATATACGTGAATCCACGCAGAGGGCTCATTGCATCATGATCTCACCTCCATTTTGGATTAGTGCTAAGTACAGTAGCTTTCATTGTTGACAATAGAAGCGCATGCTACTTTTCATCATCAATTTAGACTTGTTTGTATGATTATGTCTTCGGTGATTGGGTGGGGGAGGTGGAATGGTACTCATAGAAAGATTAAAATTTGGTTTGAAATGGTTAAAATGG